>NW_027526407.1:142560166-142732666 GCF_048455015.1 Haemaphysalis longicornis
AATAGACAGTTTTAGCTAAGCGGGTTTACGTTCAGCGGAGAGGAGCGGGCGAGCGGAAAGCGTGCGGAACGCAGCGCGGGAAAAAGAGTTTTAGCTGGGCGATCGGCTGCCAGCAAGAGCGGAGCGCTGTACACTGCGCCATCTATCTGTTGAGATGTGAATTACCGTGATAGGAAAAAAAACATAGATTTATTTATTATGCTGAAACGCCTAAATAAAAAGGAACGTCATGTTTCAGTACATATAATTTTACTTTAACGGTGATTTGTATCTTTTAGCGAAGTCGTTAAACTGAGGAAAGTACGTTACCAACGCCAACTGAAGCCGAAGCTCCAAGCCAGCTGTTTGTTGCCGCGCTTTTTAGCAGACAGTGTGTGGCTTGCCGCTGCAAATTGCCGCTGATAACTGCTTTGAACAATGCCCAAGAGCATACTGCAGAACCCCCTGCTCCTGACTCGGTTGAAATGGTCCGAAATAGTCGACGTCTTGTGTTTAGAGGTTCTGGGCGAGACACGGCGTGACCCACTCTCCATGCAAGGTCTTTTGAACATTGATGCGATCGACAGTGGCGTGTTCAGAACGTACTTTCGGTTTGAAAAGGGCGATGTACCCAGGCTAAAGAGAGCCTTGTGCATACCTGACAAGGTAACAACTCCGCAGAGGGTGTCAGTTCCCGGCGACGAGGCCCTTTGCATCACGCTAAGAAGACTAGCCTACCCAAACCGGCTGCGCGATCTGGAACACCTTTTCGTCCGACACAGCTCGACCATATCGTCATTGACGAACGAAGTGCTCAGGCACATCGAGTACTTCTTCCACCTTCTGGACGACGTTAATAACCACACGTGGCTGAACCTCGACACCCTAGAAAAGTTCTCACAGGCAAGCGAGAATAATTAGAGTTGTACGTTTGCAATTACAACTTTCTGACATATTCGTTCGTTATTTTTGCAGGCCGTTCACGCGAAAGGTGCCCCGCTGAAAATTGCTGGGCCTTCATCGATGGCACGGCGCGGCCAATATGTCGACCAACAAGGAACCAGAAAGTGTACTTCAGCGGCCACAAGAGAGTCCACGCCCTGAAGTACCAAGCAATAATGTGCCCAAATGGCATAATCTGCCAGTTGGACGGATCATACCCCGGCAGCAAACACGATTCAGGCGAGTAAATGACAAGCACAGCTGGTGGATCAAACCGCTGCTGAACGTCACTCGCCTCCTCCTTCCCTGCTAGGAACGGGCGCAGCTCCAGCTAATCGTAATTTATTCTTTCAGGTAACTTTGGAAACAGCACCGCATATACGAAGCTACAAAACCTCGTTCAAGGTCACGACTACTGCATATACGGGGACCCTGCCTACCCGTTGCGGCCCCTTCTGCTCAAGCCCTATGGCGGAGCTCTCCTCACTCCTGAACAATGTGCTTTCAACAAAGCCATGAGTAGTGTGAGGCAGGCTGTGGAGTGGGGTTTTGGAAAAATTGTGGGACTGTTTGCCTTCGTAGACTTCAAAAAAAACCAGAAGCTCTACCGGCAGAAGCTGCCCCGCATTTATAAGGCCAGCGCACTACTCGCAAACTGTCATACCTGCTTGTACGATTCCCAGGTATCGCAGTACTTCGGCCTTGAACCACCGCCGCTTGAAGTTTACTTTGCCCGCAAATAGTGTTGTACAACCACACACAGTTATCGAAACAAAGTTTGTTGGCGAGCCATGCTTTAGAATGATCTTGTGGCTGTCATTTGCTGTACTAAATGTACGCTACTTGTTATGACACTCTAGTGGATGAAATCTGCCGAGCGAAAAGTGCAAAAAACTGACATTCCTGTGTTTCTTCGTTTGGAGAAATTGTGATTTCGTTTTGTTACAAGCGTTTCCGCTATACTTTGTTAAATGCCACAACATTACTGGCAGTGTCATCTAATTTCCCATGCATGTAAGTCCCCTCTGTACAGTGCGAAATGTGTGTACAGTGTCGACGTATCCCTACACTTGGGCCTTGAACCACCAGTTCTCGAGGTTCGCTTTGCCCCACGGTAGTGTTCCATGACAAGCAGCTTCGAAAACAAAGACTTTATTGAAGAATTGCATACCGTATGGTGTTGTCAGGTTTCCACTTGACGCTGGATCCTTTCGCACTACAAAAAAAAAATAGATGACAGATGCAATGAAGACGACAATTTATCAAAGAATTAAGATTCTCTTACCTGATGACTTCTAGGTACAACACGACAGTATCTCATTTTCAATGAAATTACCCGTATTGTTCCGGCGAGACATACACTTCCATACATTTAAAAAGCAGTTTTCAAAACTGTTAACCAGCCGAACGTGTTTTTGCTGGAACTACCCGTTTTAGACCCCTCGGCGCAAGAAAAATGCTGGTGCGCAGTGATGTCTTGCCGTTACCTCCTAATAAATAAATAATCTACAACCTTAGGCGTCCTCGAGGCTGAACCATTGCATTTTAAATAAAGTTGTATTTGAGTTTACGTGTACGAAATGTGATCCCACTGGAGATGTTTCTCTACTTACGTGTTGTGGTGGTGTTGTCTTATGTGTTGTGGTGCTGCGCCAATTTGGTGGTTTGTTCATCAAGCATTTTTTTTTATCTCGTCGAATAGGCTCTCCCGTTCACCTCTCCAGCGTTCAACTTCGAAGCGGTGCTTCTTTTCGTCCAGGGCCAATCTCCGCTCGTCCAGAGCCAGACGACGGTCCTCGTTGCGAACTTTCATTTTTTTCGATTTCGAGCTCCCTGGAGCGCAAATCTAGTTCGTTTTTTTCTCTTTGGCCTAGCAGCTGCAGCCCGAGTCTTTTCAAGCCTCTTATTCCTGTGAAGGCAAAAAAATTCCGGCATTCAGTTAATGCGAGTTTATGCACTGCACCGGACGTTGTTGCGTAATTGTGTAACAACAAGCAAAGAACACGCTCTCCATAATCAGCAGTAACACATCGCCGTTGTAAAACCCGTAACTGTGCTGCAGTTGAGTGTTTAATTGCCTAAGTTTTAGATGTTTGCTGTGAATTCTGTCAAAGCTTGCTGTGAAATCTGTTGAAGTTTTATGTCTGAAAGATGCATTAGGGAGGTGGTGACGGAACGGAAACCAGCGAAAAGGACGCAAAACACGAGGAAAGACGAGACAACACAACACTGGCTCTCGTCTCTCCTCGTGTTTTGCGTCCTTTTCGCTGGTTTCCGTTCCCTCGACATGTACCAACTGGCTCAGCAAGCTGCACTTCTACAGGGAGCTGGTGGTTTTGGCGAAATGTGTGCCTACTTAACATTTGCCTTGTTCATTGCCCTTCTTGCTGTTGAGATTTTTTCAGTGCACATGTAAGGGAACTGAATGCATGTGATTCAGAAAAATTTGGAAACAGTCACAAAACAGAACCACAGTTTGTATAACTGTGAGCACACTGAAGGCCGACTTGTCTACACTAAAGGACAGAAATACATAAACTGTGACTGATTACTGCATTTAGTTTCTCAGGGGTGGCTCGGTGGGCTAGTTAGTGTAGCATCTTGAAAGATGCTTGCCACCCTCGTTGCTCCAGATAGTCTACTTCTTTTCTTCGAGAACATAAGACTGTTGTTTGGGACTACTTAGCTTCGTACAGTAAAAAGTGTGCTTTTGCTCCGCTATGCAGAGTGCGCAGTGGTTTCCAGTGCAAACGATAAGCATACACGGGAAGGTTCTCTTGGCCTTCACAGTGGATGTTTTAGAGTCTGAATAAAAGATCAGTTGCAGTTCACCGCTTTCTGTTGCCTTTTCTTGCTTGAGTGTTCTCGTCTACATGCACTGGTAACCCTTTTAAGATGCATTCACTGGCGTCTTCTTATGATGCTCTCCTGCATATCGTTCTGCTATGTAGAAGTAGTGTATAAACCTTTCTCCACACTTCCCTTTACTCGTGCCTGGGAGGGCGTGCTGCACACTTGCAGGTTGGCGCCGCTGTAGCTCAGTCGAGGGAGGCCGCTGCTGCTGTGTTGGTTCTGGTGAGGCGCGCTGTTCCTGCTGCTCGTTCTCTTGCCCCGGTTCAGCACCAGGGCTGGCAGCAGATGGCAGGTATACGCTCTGCAACAGCTCGGCAGCAGAACCTGCTTTCAATTAATAACAGAAAAGAGAAGACAGCACAACAGTAGGCGTCATCAACTAACCGAGCGCGCCGTCGCCTGTGCCGTCGTCTGAGAGCGTCACCCCCGGCAGCTCGTTCGTGTTTACCGGGGGCTCCGCTTCCAACCTCCGCCTTCGCGCCGCGCAGGCGGCACCTCTGGGAGCAATCCTGGGCTCGTACTTCACACTTTCGCAAAAATCCCACAAGTCCTGCAAGATCTCCTCCTTTTCAGAGTACTGCTCCTCTGTACCCGACCTGAATAGGCAAAGGGACGATCGTCAGATAAACATGCGCGCCAGCTAACAGCGATAAAACAGCGCCAGAAAAACGAGACGAGAAAGCGGAACACAAGACTGTCGTTGGGGGTTGGCCTGAAAGCATGACGTGCAGAATGAACAAATATACTCACTTTTTAAGGTTCTTGGCGTCCTGCCGCTTCCAGTATCCCAGCAAAATGTCTACACGATCTTTTATTCCTCTTAGGGTGAGCTCCCGGCCCACCGCCCGATTCACCGCAGCGAGAACATGCACCCACTTGATGTCATCGCCAAACGGCTTCGCCGCGGCCACCTCCCGAAGAAGACAGAGGTCCTCGTGTGCACTGAAGCACCTCCGGGGCGTTTTAGCTGGTTGCATTCCTGTTTCAGAAGCGTTCGCGCGGGATATTAGAGTTTTAGCAGAGCAGGCCAGCGGGAAGCGCAGCGGAGCGGACCAGCGGAAACGCCACTGCGCATGCGCCAGTACGCTGAGGCGGCGAGCGGATTTACGGCGCTTAGCGATCGCCCGCTCGTTTCGTCATCCCAGCGCGCGCGCAGCGGCGGCCGGGCGAGCGAGCGTAGTTATCCAAAATGGCTTCCTCCAACGCTCGCGGTGTCGCGTCGCCGGCCGTGGTCGCGTCATGAAACCTCGATATATCGAACATTTCGATGCCCGCGAAATAGTTCGATATTACCAGAATTCGATATATAAAATCCCGTAAAAAACGCGTCATAAACTGGTACAAATCAATAAATGAACGAATTGTGCAGAAAATACTCACTTGTTGTTTCAAAGTATTTATTATTTTGACTTAAAGTACTGCAGCAGGGTAGCCTGGCGTGTTATACACGACTTCCTCAACGTAGTCCAAACGTTCCACAAGCGACAGGCCGGTGCCTTGTATAGCCCTGCAGTAGCGCTGCGGTAGGGCCAAAACTGCTGCAGCCTCGGTCGAAGTCGGGAGCCAGACACTATCAGCGCTTGTGGGTACAACCTCGCCAGCGTCTTCGTTTGTGCGCTGAGTAGTAACCTCCGCTAGGATCTCCACATCCGTCAACTCCGCCGTCGTTCCGGTGCTGTCGTCACCGCCAAAAAAGTCATCAATGCACATGCTTCGTGGCTCAGCA
Organism: Haemaphysalis longicornis; assembly: GCF_048455015.1. Taxonomy (NCBI): domain Eukaryota; kingdom Metazoa; phylum Arthropoda; class Arachnida; order Ixodida; family Ixodidae; genus Haemaphysalis; species Haemaphysalis longicornis. The sequence goes on from NW_027526407.1 coordinate 142,565,667, forward strand.
CCAACAAAGCGCTCCAGCTGGCCCCAGGTTTCTTCCAGCTTCCATTCTTCTTTTGCACCGTCCAATTCTGCCTCGGTGCAACCGATGCGCAGCAGTCGGGAACGCCCATCGCGCCACCACTATCCTCGAGGGTACTGCGGGATAGCTCGCCGCCTGTCAACAGAGCGCGAGCGGTCTGGGCAGTCTGGGGTGGCGGAGTTAGATATACCCATTTCATGTCCGTCCCAGTTCGAAATAAAAAATTAAAAAGGCATGTGGTTTTCCACGTGATATAGAAAGTTTTCAATATAGGCAATAATTCGATATACCCGAGTTTGATATATCGAGGTTTGACTGTATTCACGGCGAATGCGGCGCTCCTCTTCGCCGAGGACAAGGCGAGTCACGTAGCCCGAGACGACGCAGCGGCGCATGCGTGCGAGGCGGCGCGGGTGGTCGGCTGGCTTTCAGGTGATCGGCGGCATCCGCCGCGGACAGCGTCGCTAGCTGAGCAGAACGAATGAAAACGGGGCCTTGAGGGCAGCGCCGAAAGCGGGTCCGGCGAGTCGCGCGTGATGCGCTTCAAGGGGTGTGTCCCAGAGGGGTCTCTGCGGTCAAAAGGTTAACTTGCGCATCCGCGGCGAAACAGCTGAACGAGAGTAGTAAAGCTTTGCTCTAAAAGGTATCAATTTCAATACTCAAATACTCATCAACTTGTATCTTTAGTACTGGGTTGAGTTACGCGAAAAGGCGTATTACCGCAAAAAAAAAAGTGTTCGCAGAAAGTGCGTAATGTCCCCTCGGCGCGCATTCCTGTGGCAAACGTTATTCTGCATGCTACTATAGAGGTAACGAAGGGAACTCCAAGCACAAAGTGCCACCACTTCTCCCCCGGAACGCATAGCTCGACAGAAGCTAAGATTTGCGTTTATTCTAATTGGCACTGTCTGCAAATTCTGTGCGCCATATCTTGCGAAGTTTCTGAAGTGTTGCTGCCGTTATCGAAGAGGAGTGGTGGAAAGCGGAGTTAAGAGTAGGGGTGGTGGAGCAGGGGTGCAGCGGGAGCACGGCAGCCCCAGTCAAAAGGCACCAGGCACTGTATGCTTGCACTGAGCGACCGACGGCTCCACGAATGTCCGAGTCATATGGAGAAGAAAAAAACCTTAAGAATCATAAGATCCTCGCTCCAAATCACGGAGGCGCCAGTCACTATTTAAACGACCATCACCGTTTTATGGACGACCCTGCGGTTCTGGGGAGATAGCGATTTTGATAGTCCCCGTTTTCAAGGCATGTACAGCGCCGACCGTTTATTCGGACTGTGAAAATTTGGACTTGCTGGACTTTCGGGACTTTCCCCAGGAACCGCCAGTTGTCTTATAGAAATTATATGTAAGAACAACGGATATTTCGGAGAAAATAAAGCCAAATGTTGGATTTTCCGGCCAAAGTTTCTCGCAACAGAGCCACGGGGTGGCTCTAGGGTGACGCCATTTTTGAATTTCGGCCACCTGGCTAGCTTCGGATTGGATGGTGATTGGCTTGACTCGCACCGGGGTGATGATCTTTGCTCTTGGAGACCATAATTTTGCATGTAGTCTGCGGCGAAAGCAATCTATAAAGCCGGAAGCGGGTTTTACGTAGCTGTACATTGCCAACGCTTTGGCGCGTTTGTGCAATGTTTACGAAGAATTTTTACGCTGGCAGAGATGAAGGCCATGTGCTCACACAGAGGAATTTACAGCGGCCATGAAGAGAAAATACAAGTTCGTTTTATTCAAACGATTTCGTGTTCTATAGTGCCCCCAGCGCTTCTGCGAAAGCAAACGGCGCTTTATTCACTGCGAAATTAATCAATTTAATCAATTCAATATAATCAGTTTTCAGCAAAGGCATTAGAAGGGCTTCTTTTAACACGAATAATGAATGCATCCGTATCATACTTCCCACTGCACAGAAAGGAGTTTTGTTAAAATAGTGGCAGAACTGACAATCGCTATACAAAATCAAAACAAATAAGCCGTGGTACATGCATTGTGCGTACGCGTACCAATTGACACATGCTCCAATACCGAATACATTAAATAAAAAACACAAACATTCCAAATTATTCGCATTGACCGTCCCATATTTCAACATTCAACATAACTTTATTTTGACTTGTGTTTGTGTGTCACTATTTAGTTTGTTGGTATTAGTTGTGTATGCCATCTTCTGGCAGCATGGGCGTGCAGACCTAGTTTGTAGGTTCGCGGTTAAGATGCATGTTGCACTCGAAGTGTGTACTATTCTAGCAAATTCCTTTTTTATGTTTTAATATATGTAAAGTGGGCACTTCTTTTTTTGCATCCATTTGTACTAAATAATAGAAATGTGCGGGATAATGATTCCCTTGGGATCGTCAGCACAGTCGTGCTGACTTTTTACAGTGCTGTACAGCGTCTGTGATTTTGAATAAAAATTTGATTAGGGTTGATTTGAGGTTTTTACGGGTATTGCAATTATTTATGTTCAAGTGATAGTCCTCAAGCAGAATAAACAACACTACTACTACTAATAACAATCAATCAATCAATCAATCAATCAATCAATCAATCAATCAATCAATCAACCTTTATTTTCGGTGCGCAGGAACAACCCTAGGGTCTTGGTACTGGTACACCATATACAAACATTCATAAAAACAAACTAAAATCAAGACAACACAACACAGAAAACCATATTTATGACCGAAACAATAAAGTAATAATAGTTACAGAGATCCCAGAAAGCAAAACAGCAAAAAAACAAAGGAAGCCGAGTGTTAGAAACCATAACACTCGGCAAGCAAAACGTTAAAGGCACGTGAAAAATTCAAAATACACAAGCAAATACTCAATGAACACTACGGAGATAGATTATACCCATAAAAATGTCTTGTAATAAAATCTTGGGAAGTTTCAAAATAGAAAAACGAAGTTCGGCGTTACGACCCCTGACACTCAAACGTTCAGAAATGCAAGCAACCCAAAACCAGGAACATTGAAATACTAACAAGCAAGCAGATGATTTGCATAAAATAAATACCGCACATAAATTTGGAATGACATAAAGGCGCTTAAGCTACAACAGATTTCAATTCATTAAAGAACGAAGAAAAAGAGCTCTGGAATATTTCAAGGCGATTGGAATATTTATTTATTTTATTTATTTATTTATTGGTTCCTCAAGGGCCCCTGCTTGGGGCATTACATGAGGGGTGAGCGTACACACGGCATAGGGTGACATCACAAAACATCATGGGCGTGTTTCAATGGTTCACCTAAAACACTGGGAATCGATGATAAGGGCGGTTTCGGCAGGCAGGTCATTCCAGTCTCGCGCAGTGCGCAGAAAAAAAGATTGCTGAAAAGTAGTGGTGCGGGCATACTCGGAATACACTGCGTTAGGATGGGTGGTGCGTGAAATACGGTGCGCTCTTCTGATGTGCTGATCATCGATGGGCAAAGAATGGAAAAATTTGTGATAAAGACAAAGTCGTGCAATTTTGCGGCGGGATACAAGTGTGGAAAGATTAAGTTGGGATTTCAGGGCGGAGATACTTGAACCACGAGAGTACTCAGAAAATATAAATCTTGTTGCGCGATTTTGGACGGATTCCAGAACATTAATGAGGTTAATTTGGTAAGGGTCGAAAATGGCATTAGCATATTCAAGCTTGGGTCGGACAAAAGTTTTGTAGGCAAGAAGTTTAACAGCAGGAGATGTGAGGGCAAGATTATGGCGAAGATACCCAAGCAGCCGGTTAGCAGAATTGGCAACGCTGTTGATGTGAGTGGACCAAGTTAAATCAGATAAAATATGCACACCAAGGTATTTTAACGAATCAGAAGTTTGGATACATTGATTGTTAAGGGTATAATTTGATAAGACGTGATTGCGGCGACGCTGAAAGGATATTAGCTTCGTTTTAGAGACGTTCAGCGACATAAGCCAAGTGTTACACCAATCTTGGATGCGATTAAGGTCGTCTTGAAGAGCAGAGTTGTCAGAGCTGTTAGTTATCGGACGATAAATTACACATTTCATTATATGCACATCCATTATATGCACATTGTATTCTGCAGATGGACGAGCGTCGTCTACTTAAAGCATCTGTTCTGAAATTTCGAAATGTTTGTAAAAGTTTGTTCGGAAAGTTGACATCGATAAGTGCAACCAAGTCACCACACAAAATATCACCATGAAGAATTTTATAAAGAAAGATAATATCAGGTCGCATTCGTCGACACCAAAGGGAAGGAATACTTTTCAGACAAGACATGCTGCCGTTTGCGTCTTCTTGTACATGACGGAAATAGTGCTTAAAGGTAGAAAGGAACTTATTTTGAACACTTTTGATACGGTCACACATTGGACTTGCAAGTTCCATTCCAAACAACAGAACCATATTCGAGAAGAGGTAAACAGAGAGCCGAATACAACTTTAAAAAAGGAAGAGAACTTTTAAACTCTCTAGAATACCTGCAAACAGCACCCAGACATCGAAGAGAGCGTCCGGTAATTTGTGTAACGTGGGAAGAGAAAGTCAGAGAAGAATAAAATAGTACTCCTAAGTCCGGAATTTTGGTCACCCTTGGCAGTGCAGTGCTTGCTATTTTATAGGAATATTGCAGCTGTTGAGTTTTCCTACTTTAGGAGACAACTTTCGTTTTTGAAGGGTTCGAAATTAATTCGTTTTTGGAGCAACAACGATGGAATGACACGATATCAGCCTGAAGAGAATTACAGTCCTGAACATTACGCACTTCTCTAAAGATTTGTATATCATCAGCATACAACAAGAAAGAAGAATTTTGAATTGCAGAGGCAACATCGTTATTGAAAATGGAAAAAGGGGGGCCCATAACAAGCCCTGGGGTACACCACTGGTTGCTGTGTACCTAAATGATGTTTGACCGTTAACACTTCCATAGCAATATCGCTCCTGGAGATAACAACGTATAAGACCCACCAAAGAAGCGTGAACATCTAACAGAATGAGCTTGGGAAGCAAAAACAAGTGGTTGACTACATCAAAGGCCTTGCTCATGTCCCAGTAGACAGCATCAAGCTGGCTTCTACCAACGACTGCTGGGGCAGCCTGCTCCATGAAGCACGCGAGGTTTGTGGAAGTTGAGCGACCACGCATGAAGCCATGTTGATTAGGAATGAGGACGTGCTTAAGTGAGAAAGACAAGACCGTATGATGAGATAACTCGAATATTTTACAGGCAAAACAAAGGAGCGAGACGGGCCTATAGTTCATGGGGTCAGTTTTTGGGCCTGATTTTAAAACACGGAATACACGAGAGATTTTCCATGAGCGAGGGAACGTGCCAGGGGGAGACAGTTATTAAACTTTGAGGTGAACACAGGAACGAATATATTTGCATATGTTTTCACAATTGCAGCAGGAATACCACCTGGCCCAGAAGAAAACGAGGGCTTGATGCTGGTCGCTTGAGAGGCCGCTTGATGCTGGTACGCACTATGTTTTTATCCAGTTCGAAACAACCGTAGTTACCGCCCTAGTGACAAGGAGCGCTGGCATCATCACTACCACCGCTAAGCCCAAAAGAAGAAGAAAACTGACAAGCAAAGTAGTCGGCCGCATCTGCAACCTCATCGCAGCTAGAATCCAGTAGACGAATAGATTCTTTAGTTGTACTAGATCTAGAATGAATGTACTTTCCGAAGGCTGCCGGCTGATGAGTTGCTTTAGCTTCTACTGACGTCAGGTAGAAAGCATGATCACGCTTGTGCAATATTTTTCATAGGGCACGTAGGCGCCGGAACTCCTGAGCGAACTGACTCGCACCAGACAGCTTCATCTTTCTGTGCGAACGTTCTTTGAGTTTCAGGGCATCCTGCAATTCAGAAGAAAACTAGTGTGGGAATTTGAACTTCTTTGGTAAATATTGCGGGGTCCATTTCTTCTACCCAAAAGCTCAATCTCCGTGAAACGGTCAACTTGTTCATTGACATCAGAGTGGTCAATGACTGTTGACCAAGGGGCAGCAGAAAAGTAGCCATACAGCCCAACGTCATCTCCTCGGGCGAAATCGTAGCGAGGTTCCGCATTGCTGGAACTTACAGAACGGTGGAGCATTGTAGGAAGGCAACAGGAAATGGAAAGAGGAGGGTGATATTTTTCCAAGGATGATGTTGTGAAACCTCGTGCTTCCCGCCTGAGAGACCATGGGGCTATGTGCCCGCGCCATGCCGGCTATGCGCCAAGCCCTGACAGGGAACGAGGAGGAAGACGAGGATTTGTCTCTGGCTCGTATTGCGGCCACCTTGCCCGACTGGTGACTCTTCCCACTCGGACTGATTTTACGTTCAGTGTGGGACACGGGGTAAGGCCTTCGGTGAATGAGGCTGGCATCGCCGGTGTTGATGCGATGTTTCACAGTGGTTGCCTTACCGAGTGGGTGGTTGTCAAGGTCAAAAATGTCGCGGTAGGAGTACAGGAGATGGAGGAGCTCACCGGCTTGTGCGGGTGGTAGGTCGGTGGAACTCATCACAGCGTAACGGTGGTCGGGTTTTGTAACTGGTGATTCGTCGTTGGAATGGTCAAGGTTATCATCGACGGTCAGGACGGAAACGTGGTAGTCTTCGAGAAGGAAAATTGTTGCGAGAGACATGCCCTCCAGTAGGAGCTGCGCCGAGGAACCGAAGTTGATGAACGGTAGCTCAACGTGTTTGTCAATTATAGTGAGCAGATTGTGAGGCAGCGCCACATTGCGCGTGAGGAGCACCTCAACGATGGGCGAAACCTCGTTTACGTCGTCAGCAACAGGAGGGCTCGGCGTCAATAGGACATAAGCGGCAGTATACGGTGGTAATCAGGTGTGGTCCGCGAATACGAACCGTGACTTCTGCTCAATTTTGTCAATCGTGGCGTCGGAACACCGCAGCTCAAGATGGAGCCGGCCTACGGAACCGTCAATTAGGGCAGAATGGGCGGAAAGGAAATCAAGACCGAGAATAAGGTCATATGGGCATTGGTCCAACACTGTGAAAAGAACAACAGTTTGTTGGTCAGCGATGTTGACACGGGCAGCACATACTCCGGCAACCGAAGGCGTACCTCCGTCAGCGACACGCACAGCACATGAAGGGGCAGGGGTCAGTGCTTTACGAAGACGGCAAAGAAGGGCAGCTCTCATAATATAAATTTGCGCACCAGTGTCAATGAGGGCGTTGACGGTCACACCGTCTACCTGTGGTTCCAGTAGGCTATGTTGAGCCAGTATCGTAAGAAGAAGAGGAAGAAGAGGCTGCGGACTACACCACGTCTTTCGCCGTTACCCGGGCCCTTCTGGCAAGCTGTGCGACTGACGTTGCAGATTTTCTACTCCGTGACGTCATTCTACCGCATGGCGCCCCTCGACAGCTTCTTACCGACCGAGGTCGGTACTTTCTGTCCCGAGTTGTCAGTGGCATTCTTCATTCCTGCTCTACTGCCCACAAGATTTCCACCGCCTACCACCCTCAGACAAGTGGTCTTACGGAACGTCTTAACCGAACATTCACGGACATGCTTTTGATGTACGTGTCAGCTGACCACCCAGACAGGGACAATGCGTTACCTTATGTCACATTTGCCTACAACTCTTCCGGGCATGACACGACTGGATTCTCCCCCTTTTATCTTCTTTACGGACGTGAGCCGACATTACAGATGGACACATTGCTTCCTTCCTGCCCAGCTGCAATACGCTAACGAAGCCAACACGGGCACAACTCGCACGCGAAGTGGCTCGTGCAAAAATTTTAGCATCCCAAACATCGCAAAAGGATCGGCATGATCGCTGCCACAGGAGTGTTAGCTATTCCCTTGGAACACTCGTTTTGGTATGGTCCCCCAGTCGTCATTTGGGCCTGTCTCAATAACTTCTGTGGTGCTACAATGGGCCGTACCGTGTTTTGCGCCAGGTAACAGATGTGACCTACGAGATTTCCCCAGTACCGCCAATGGGTTCACCGAGTGGCCGTCAATCAGATATTGTCTATGTTACACGACTCAAGCCCTACCACGCACCCACGCCTCTTCCTGCTACCTAGCACCGGGATGGGGCTTTTCGTCCTGGGGGTTGTGTTCCGAGGACGATGTAGTGAAACCTCATGCTTCCCGCCTGAGAGACCATGGGGCTATGTGCCCGCGCCATGACGGCTATGCGCCTAGCCCTGACAGGGAACGAGTAGGAAGACGAGGATTTGCTCTCGCTCGTACTGTGGCCACATTGCCTGACTGGTGACTCTTCCCACTCGGACTGATTTTCTATAAATACCTGCTAATACACCGCTATTCCTTGCTCCTTCGTCGTAACAATATTTATCGGGTGTTACTAAAGAAGAGTCAGAGCGCCACACACTAACGCCATGCTACAATGGGCCGTACCGTGTTTTGCACCAGGTAACAGATGTGACCTACGAGATTTCTCCAGTACTGCCGATGGGTTCACCAAGTGGTTGTCAATCAGATATTGTCCATGTTACACGGCTCAAGTCCTACCACGCGCCCACGCCTCTTCCTGCTACCTAGCACCGGGATGGGGCTTTTCGTCCTGGGGGTTGTGTTCCGAGGACGATGTAGTGAAACCTCATGCTTCCCGCCTGAGAGACCATGGGGCTATGTGCCCGCGCCATGATGGCTATGCGCCTAGCCCTGACAGGGAACGAGTAGGAAGACGAGGATTTGCTCTCGCTCGTACTGTGGCCACATTGCCTGACTGGTGACTCTTCCCACTCGGACTGATTTTCTATAAATACCTGCTAATACACCGCTATTCCTTGCTCCTTCGTCGTAACAATATTTATCGGGTGTTACTAAAGAAGAGTCAGAGCGCCACACACTAACGCCATGCTACAATGGGCTGTACCGTGTTTTGCACCAGGTAACAGATGTGACCTACGAGATTTCTCCAGTACTGCCGATGGGTTCACCAAGTGGTTGTCAATCAGATATTGTCCATGTTACACGGCTCAAGTCCTACCACGCGCCCACGCCTCTTCCTGCTACCTAGCACCGGGATGGGGCTTTTCGTCCTGGGGGTTGTGTTCCGAGGACGATGTAGTGAAACCTTATGCTTCCCGCCTGAGAGACCATGGGGCTATGTGCCCGCGCCATGACGGCTATGCGCCTAGCCCTGACAGGGAACGAGTAGGAAGACGAGGATTTGCTCTCGCTCGTACTGTGGCCACATTGCCTGACTGGTGACTCTTCCCACTCGGACTGATTTTCTATAAATACCTGCTAATACACCGCTATTCCTTGCTCCTTCGTCGTAACAATATTTATCGGGTGTTACTAAAGAAGAGTCAGAGCGCCACACACTAACGCCATGCTACAATGGGCCGTACCGTGTTTTGCACCAGGTAACAGATGTGACCTACGAGATTTCTCCAGTACTGCCGATGGGTTCACCAAGTGGTTGTCAATCAGATATTGTCTATGTTACACGACTCAAGCCCTACCACGCACCCACGCCTCTTCCTGCTACCTAGCACCGGGATGGGGCTTTTCGTCCTGGGGGTTGTGTTCCGAGGACAATGTAGTGAAACCTCATGCTTCCCGCCTGAGAGACCATGGGGCTATGTGCCCGCGCCATGACGGCTATGCGCCTAGCCCTGACAGGGAACGAGTAGGAAGACGAGGATTTGCTCTCGCTCGTACTGTGGCCACATTGCCTGACTGGTGACTCTTCCCACTCGGACTGATTTTCTATAAATACCTGCTAATACACCGCTATTCCTTGCTCCTTCGTCGTAACAATATTTATCGGGTGTTATTAAAGAAGAGTCAGAGCGCCACACACTAACGCCATGCTACAATGGGCCGTACCGTGTTTTGCACCAGGTAACAGATGTGACCTACGAGATTTCTCCAGTACTGCCGATGGGTTCACCAAGTGGTTGTCAATCAGATATTGTCCATGTTACACGGCTCAAGTCCTACCACGCGCCCACGCCTCTTCCTGCTACCTAGCACCGGGATGGGGCTTTTCGTCCTGGGGGTTGTGTTCCGAGGACGATGTAGTGAAACCTCATGCTTCCCGCCTGAGAGACCATGGGGCTATGTGCCCGCGCCATGATGGCTATGCGCCTAGCCCTGACAGGGAACGAGTAGGAAGACGAGGATTTGCTCTCGCTCGTACTGTGGCCACATTGCCTGACTGGTGACTCTTCCCACTCGGACTGATTTTCTATAAATACCTGCTAATACACCGCTATTCCTTGCTCCTTCGTCGTAACAATATTTATCGGGTGTTACTAAAGAAGAGTCAGAGCGCCACACACTAACGCCATGCTACAATGGGCTGTACCGTGTTTTGCACCAGGTAACAGATGTGACCTACGAGATTTCTCCAGTACTGCCGATGGGTTCACCAAGTGGTTGTCAATCAGATATTGTCCATGTTACACGGCTCAAGTCCTACCACGCGCCCACGCCTCTTCCTGCTACCTAGCACCGGGATGGGGCTTTTCGTCCTGGGGGTTGTGTTCCGAGGACGATGTAGTGAAACCTTATGCTTCCCGCCTGAGAGACCATGGGGCTATGTGCCCGCGCCATGACGGCTATGCGCCTAGCCCTGACAGGGAACGAGTAGGAAGACGAGGATTTGCTCTCGCTCGTACTGTGGCCACATTGCCTGACTGGTGACTCTTCCCACTCGGACTGATTTTCTATAAATACCTGCTAATACACCGCTATTCCTTGCTCCTTCGTCGTAACAATATTTATCGGGTGTTACTAAAGAAGAGTCAGAGCGCCACACACTAACGCCATGCTACAATGGGCCGTACCGTGTTTTGCACCAGGTAACAGATGTGACCTACGAGATTTCTCCAGTACTGCCGATGGGTTCACCAAGTGGTTGTCAATCAGATATTGCCCATGTTACACGGCTCAAGTCCTACCACGCGCCCACGCCTCTTCCTGCTACCTAGCACCGGGATGGGGCTTTTCGTCCTGGGGGTTGTGTTCCGAGGACGATGTAGTGAAACCTCATGCTTCCCGCCTGAGAGACCAAGGGATCTATGTGCCCGCGCCATGACGGCTATGCGCCTAGCCCTGACAGGGAACGAGTAGGAAGACGAGGATTTGCTCTCGCTCGTACTGTGGCCACATTGCCTGACTGGTGACTCTTCCCACTCGGACTGATTTTCTATAAATACCTGCTAATACACCGCTATTCCTTGCTCCTTCGTCGTAACAATATTTATCGGGTGTTACTAAAGAAGAGTCAGAGCGCCACAAACTAACGCCATGCTACAATGGGCCGTACCGTGTTTTGCACCAGGTAACAGATGTGACCTACGAGATTTCTCCAGTACCGCCAATGGGTTCACCAAGTGGCTGTCAATCAGATATTGTCCATGTTACACGACTCAAGCCCTACCACGCACCCACGCCTCTTCCTGCTACCTAGCACCGGGATGGGGCTTTTCGTCCTGGGGGTTGTGTTCCGAGGACGATGTAGTGAAACCTCATGCTTCCCGCCTGAGAGACCATGGGGCTATGTGCCCGCGCCATGACGGCTATGCGCCTAGCCCTGACAGGGAACGAGTAGGAAGACGAGGATTTGCTCTCGCTCGTACTGTGGCCACATTGCCTGACTGGTGACTCTTCCCACTCGGACTGATTTTCTATAAATACCTGCTAATACACCGCTATTCCTTGCTCCTTCGTCGTAACAATATTTATCGGGTGTTACTAAAGAAGAGTCAGAGCGCCACACACTAACGCCATGCTACAATGGGCCGTACCGTGTTTTGCACCAGGTAACAGATGTGACCTACGAGATTTCTCCAGTACCGCCAATGGGTTCACCAAGTGGCTGTCAATCAGATATTGTCCATGTTACACGACTCAAGCCCTACCACGCACCCACGCCTCTTCCTGCTACCTAGCACCGGGATGGGGCTTTTCGTCCTGGGGGTTGTGTTCCGAGGACGATGTAGTGAAACCTCATGCTTCCCGCCTGAGAGACCATGGGGCTATGTGCCCGCGCCATGACGGCTATGCGCCTAGCCCTGACAGGGAACGAGTAGGAAGACGAGGATTTGCTCTCGCTCGTACTGTGGCCACATTGCCTGACTGGTGACTCTTCCCACTCGGACTGATGTTCTATAAATACCTGCTAATACACCGCTATTCCTTGCTCCTTCGTCGTAACAATATTTATCGGGTGTTACTAAAGAAGAGTCAGAGCGCCACACACTAACGCCATGCTACAATGGGCCGTACCGTGTTTTGCGCCAGGTAACAGATGTGACCTACGAGATTTCCCCAGTACCGCCAATGGGTTCACCAAGTGGCTGTCAATCAGATATTGTCCATGTTACACGACTCAAGCCCTACCACGCACCCACGCCTCTTCCTGCTACCTAGCACCGGGATGGGGCTTTTCGTCCTGGGGGTTGTGTTCCGAGGACGATGTAGTGAAACCTCATGCTTCCCGCCTGAGAGACCATGGGGCTATGTGCCCGCGCCATGACGGCTATGCGCCTAGCCCTGACATGGAACGAGTAGGAAGACGAGGATTTGCTCTCGCTCGTACTGTGGCCACATTGCCTGACTGGTGACTCTTCCCACTCGGACTGATTTTCTATAAATACCTTCTAATACACCGCTATTCCTTGCTCCTTCGTCGTAACAATATTTATCGGGTGTTACTAAAGAAGAGTCAGAGCGCCACACACTAACGCCATGCTACAATGGGCCGTACCGTGTTTTGCACCAGGTAACAGATGTGACCTACGAGATTTCTCCAGTACTGCCGATGGGTTCACCAAGTGGTTGTCAATCAGATATTGTCCATGTTACACGGCTCAAGTCCTACCACGCGCCCACGCCTCTTCCTGCTACCTAGCACCGGGATGGGGCTTTTCGTCCTGGGGGTTGTGTTCCGAGGACGATGTAGTGAAACCTCATGCTTCCCGCCTGAGAGACCATGGGGCTATGTGCCCGCGCCATGACGGCTATGCGCCTAGCCCTGACAGGGAACGAGTAGGAAGACGAGGATTTGCTCTCGCTCGTACTGTGGCCACATTGCCTGACTGGTGACTCTTCCCACTCGGACTGATTTTCTATAAATACCTGCTAATACACCGCTATTCCTTGCTCCTTCGTCGTAACAATATTTATCGGGTGTTACTAAAGAAGAGTCAGAGCGCCACACACTAACGCCATGCTACAATGTGCCGTACCGTGTTTTGCGCCAGGTAACAGATGTGACCTACGAGATTTCCCCAGTACCGCCAATGGGTTCACCAAGTGGCTGTCAATCAGATATTGTCCATGTTACACGACTCAAGCCCTACCACGCACCCACGCCTCTTCCTGCTACCTAGCACCGGGATGGGGCTTTTCGTCCTGGGGGTTGTGTTCCGAGGACGATGTAGTGAAACCTCATGCTTCCCGCCTGAGAGACCATGGGTCTATGTGCCCGCGCCATGACGGCTATGCGCCTAGCCCTGACAGGGAACGAGTAGGAAGACGAGGATTTGCTCTCGCTCGTACTGTGGCCACATTGCCTGACTGGTGACTCTTCCCACTCGGACTGATTTTCTATAAATACCTGCTAATACACCGCTATTCCTTGCTCCTTCGTCGTAACAATATTTATCGGGTGTTACTAAAGAAGAGTCAGAGCGCCACACACTAACGCCATGCTACAATGGACCGTACCGTGTTTTGCACCAGGTAACAGATGTGACCTACGAGATTTCTCCAGTACTGCCGATGGGTTCACCAAGTGGTTGTCAATCAGATATTGTCCATGTTACACGGCTCAAGTCCTACCACGCGCCCACGCCTCTTCCTGCTACCTAGCACCGGGATGGGGCTTTTCGTCCTGGGGGTTGTGTTCCGAGGACGATGTAGTGAAACCTCATGCTTCCCGCCTGAGAGACCTTGGGGCTGTGTGCCCGCGCCATGACGGCTATGCGCCTAGCCCTGACAGGGAACGAGTAGGAAGACGAGGATTTGCTCTCGCTCGTACTGTGGCCACATTGCCTGACTGGTGACTCTTCCCACTCGGACTGATTTTCTATAAATACCTGCTAATACACCGCTATTCCTTGCTCCTTCGTCGTAACAATATTTATCGGGTGTTACTAAAGAAGAGTCAGAGCGCCACACACTAACGCCATGCTACAATGGGCCGTACCGTGTTTTGCACCAGGTAACAGATGTGACCTACGAGATTTCTCCAGTACTGCCGATGGGTTCACCAAGTGGTTGTCAATCAGATATTGTCCATGTTACACGGCTCAAGTCCTACCACGCGCCCACGCCTCTTCCTGCTACCTAGCACCGGGATGGGGCTTTTCGTCCTGGGGGTTGTGTTCCGAGGACGATGTAGTGAAACCTCATGCTTCCCGCCTGAGAGACCATGGGGCTATGTGCCCGCGCCATGACGGCTATGCGCCTAGCCCTGACAGGGAACGAGTAGGAAGACGAGGATTTGCTCTCGCTCGTACTGTGGCCACATTGCCTGACTGGTGACTCTTCCCACTCGGACTGATTTTCTATAAATACCTGCTAATACACCGCTATTCCTTGCTCCTTCGTCGTAACAATATTTATCGGGTGTTACTAAAGAAGAGTCAGAGCGCCACACACTAACGCCATGCTACAATGGGCCGTACCGTGTTTTGCACCAGGTAACAGATGTGACCTACGAGATTTCTCCAGTACTGCCGATGGGTTCACCAAGTGGTTGTCAATCAGATATTGTCCATGTTACACGACTCAAGCCCTACCACGCACCCACGCCTCTTCCTGCTACCTAGCACCGGGATGGGGCTTTTCGTCCTGGGGGTTGTGTTCCGAGGACGATGTAGTGAAACCTCATGCTTCCCGCCTGAGAGACCATGGGGCTATGTGCCCGCGCCATGACGGCTATGCGCCTAGCCCTGACAGGGAACGAGTAGGAAGACGAGGATTTGCTCTCGCTCGTACTGTGGCCACATTGCCTGACTGGTGACTCTTCCCACTCGGACTGATTTTCTATAAATACCTGCTAATACACCGCTATTCCTTGCTCCTTCGTCGTAACAATATTTATCGGGTGTTACTAAAGAAGAGTCAGAGCGCCACACACTAACGCCATGCTACAATGGGCCGTACCGTGTTTTGCACCAGGTAACAGATGTGACCTACGAGATTTCTCCAGTACTGCCGATGGGTTCACCAAGTGGTTGTCAATCAGATATTGTCCATGTTACACGACTCAAGCCCTACCACGCACCCACGCCTCTTCCTGCTACCTAGCACCGGGATGGGGCTTTTCGTCCTGGGGGTTGTGTTCCGAGGACGATGTAGTGAAACCTCATGCTTCCCGCCTGAGAGACCATGGGGCTATGTGCCCGCGCCATGACGGCTATGCGCCTAGCCCTGACAGGGAACGAGTAGGAAGACGAGGATTTGCTCTCGCTCGTACTGTGGCCACATTGCCTGACTGGTGACTCTTCCCACTCGGACTGATTTTCTATAAATACCTGCTAATACACCGCTATTCCTTGCTCCTTCGTCGTAACAATATTTATCGGGTGTTACTAAAGAAGAGTCAGAGCGCCACACACTAACGCCATGCTACAATGGGCCGTACCGTGTTTTGAACCAGGTAACAGATGTGACCTACTAGATTTCTCCAGTACTGCCGATGGGTTCACCAAGTGGTTGTCAATCAGATATTGTCCATGTTACACGGCTCAAGCCCTACCACGCGCCCACGCCTCTTCCTGCTACCTAGCACCGGGATGGGGCTTTTCGTCCTGGGGGTTGTGTTCCGAGGATGATGTAGTGAAACCTCATGCTTCCCGCCTTAGAGACCAAGGGATTTATGTGCCCGCGCCATGACGGCTATGCCCTAGCCCTGACAGGGAACGGGGAGGAAGACGAGGATTTGTCTCTCGCTCGTACTGCGGCCACCTTGCCCGACTGGTGACTCTTCCCACTCGGACTGATTTTCTGTAAATACCTGCTAATACACCGCTATTCCTTGCGCCTTCGTCGTAACAATATTTATCGGGTGTTACTAAAGAAGAGTCAGAGCGCCACACACTAACGCCATGCTACAATGGGCCGTACCGTGTTTTGCACCAGGTAACAGATGTGACCTACGAGATTTCTCCAGTACTGCCGATGGGTTCACCAAGTGGTTGTCAATCAGATATTGTCCATGTTACACGGCTCAAGTCCTACCACGCGCCCACGCCTCTTCCTGCTACCTAGCACCGGGATGGGGCTTTTCGTCCTGGGGGTTGTGTTCCGAGGACGATGTAGTGAAACCTCATGCTTCCCGCCTGAGAGACCATGGGGCTATGTGCCCGCGCCATGACGGCTATGCGCCTAGCCCTGACAGGGAACGAGTAGGAAGACGAGGATTTGCTCTCGCTCGTACTGTGGCCACATTGCCTGACTGGTGACTCTTCCCACTCGGACTGATTTTCTATAAATACCTGCTAATACACCGCTATTCCTTGCTCCTTCGTCGTAACAATATTTATCGGGTGTTACTAAAGAAGAGTCAGAGCGCCACACACTAACGCCATGCTACAATGGGCCGTACCGTGTTTTGCACCAGGTAACAGATGTGACCTACGAGATTTCTCCAGTACTGCCGATGGGTTCACCAAGTGGTTGTCAATCAGATATTGTCCATGTTACACGACTCAAGCCCTACCACGCACCCACGCCTCTTCCTGCTACCTAGCACCGGGATGGGGCTTTTCGTCCTGGGGGTTGTGTTCCGAGGACGATGTAGTGAAACCTCATGCTTCCCGCCTGAGAGAACATGGGGCTATGTGCCCGCGCCATGACGGCTATGCGCCTAGCCCTGACAGGGAACGAGTAGGAAGACGAGGATTTGCTCTCGCTCGTACTGTGGCCACATTGCCTGACTGGTGACTCTTCCCACTCGGACTGATTTTCTATAAATACCTGCTAATACACCGCTATTCCTTGCTCCTTCGTCGTAACAATATTTATCGGGTGTTACTAAAGAAGAGTCAGAGCGCCACACACTAACGCCATGCTACAATGGGCCGTACCGTGTTTTGCACCAGGTAACAGATGTGACCTACGAGATTTCTCCAGTACTGCCGATGGGTTCACCAAGTGGTTGTCAATCAGATATTGTCCATGTTACACGACTCAAGCCCTACCACGCACCCACGCCTCTTCCTGCTACCTAGCACCGGGATGGGGCTTTTCGTCCTGGGGGTTGTGTTCCGAGGACGATGTAGTGAAACCTCATGCTTCCCGCCTGAGAGACCATGGGGCTATGTGCCCGCGCCATGACGGCTATGCGCCTAGCCCTGACAGGGAACGAGTAGGAAGACGAGGATTTGCTCTCGCTCGTACTGTGGCCACATTGCCTGACTGGTGACTCTTCCCACTCGGACTGATTTTCTATAAATACCTGCTAATACACCGCTATTCCTTGCTCCTTCGTCGTAACAATATTTATCGGGTGTTACTAAAGAAGAGTCAGAGCGCCACACACTAACGCCATGCTACAATGGGCCGTACCGTGTTTTGAACCAGGTAACAGATGTGACCTACTAGATTTCTCCAGTACTGCCGATGGGTTCACCAAGTGGTTGTCAATCAGATATTGTCCATGTTACACGGCTCAAGCCCTACCACGCGCCCACGCCTCTTCCTGCTACCTAGCACCGGGATGGGGCTTTTCGTCCTGGGGGTTGTGTTCCGAGGATGATGTAGTGAAACCTCATGCTTCCCGCCTGAGAGACCAAGGGATTTATGTGCCCGCGCCATGACGGCTATGCCCTAGCCCTGACAGGGAACGGGGAGGAAGACGAGGATTTGTCTCTCGCTCGTACTGCGGCCACCTTGCCCGACTGGTGACTCTTCCCACTCGGACTGATTTTCTGTAAATACCTGCTAATACACCGCTATTCCTTGCGCCTTCCTCGTAACAATATTTATCGGGTATTACTAAAGAACAGTCAGAGCGCGACACACTAACGCCATCGAAGTTTGAAAAGCACAGGTCCAGAATGTGTCCAATGCAGTTTTTTATGTGATTACGCGGTGCCATGGACGTGAAAGGCAAAACATCTACTGGCCTATTACCCTCGCATAATTGATTGTAACATAACTCTTCTTCGCCAATCCCCATAAGTGTGTATGCGCCATTTTTTGGGCCACCAACACCACCACCTACTCTTCAGTTGAAAGTGGTGGTGGTAGTGGGAACAGTTGAGGTGGCTCCACTGAACGCGAGGAGAGTTAAAGTCTCCAAGGAAGAGGACCTTGAGGTCGCAGTGAATAGTAAGCACCTGTTCAATGGAGGAGACTAACTTATTGAACGCGTCAGGAACTAATCAGGAGTGATGTAAAAAACACCAACTAGAAGTTTTTCAGTTTTAGAGAGAGGAATTTGGACCCATGAAGACTCATCTCCGTTTTCAATATCGCTACGTAGCACACACGGGAGAGATTTGTTAACGGCGAGAAGGACCCCGCTCTTTTTTTGTTTGCATCCGGTTAAGGCGCGATCATTATGATATACATGGTAATTTTGAGGAAAATATTCACTGGATAGGATATCAGGGCACAACCAAGTTGCAGATTTAGCTATTAAGGGAAAGCAAGAAGCCAGAACATAACCAAAAAATTCAGTTGCCTTAGTTTGAAGACTTCGCACGTTCTGATGAAACACATAAACTAGCCATCATTGTTTTTCTTATGTGATGCACTCAGAGCTGTGAAGCATGCCTTCGCGAAACATGCCTCGAAACTCCATAAAGAGACAGCCTTTCAGCCACACAGCGGGGTCATTCAAGCGCTCGAAAAACTCTTCACTAAGGGAAATATAAAAGGATGCGTACGTGTCAAATTTAGTCTTCAGTCGTCGGCAGTTCAAGGGCGAGACACCTAAGGTTGACAGATGGGCATTAGGACTGGCAGAGGTAGTGGACGGACAAAGCTTTGAAACGAACATTGCTTTGGGGCGCTTCGGCTGCGGAACGACGACCAGTCCACATGTGTCCAATGCACCTACACATGCCCGGCTTCGGCGCTTCTTCTCAACAGTAGGAGGGAGACAAATAAGCACAGGCGCAGATTGCACCGGGGAAAGTGGGGACGGAGAAGGAGGCAGTGCAGGAGAAGCTAAAGACACCGACTGCAGCGGAGCAGACGTAGCCGAAGGCGACACCTCCTTGTTTACAGCTTGGGCGAAAGAAGGCTTCCCCGAGCTGTGACGCGCTCCTTTCGGCAACGCGGCGCGGTGGTGAAGTAGTTGGGCACGCAAGGAGCACACCTCCGCTCGCAAGGAGGCAACCACCTGCGTATAGTGGTTGCGGTCACCCTCCCTTGCCTGACGGAGACGGTCGAAAGCTTGCGCGTTTTCCCGGCGTAGGAGGTCGTTGTCCCCCCACAGCCGGGCAAGTTGGTCGCTGAGGAAAGAAATGCCGTCCAGCGCGTCGATGAGGGGTGCGCGAAGACCGGCAGCTTCCGCTTCAAGATCAACCGGTTGGGACGGCGGCGCCGGGGCTTGCTCGACGACTGCGGGCGAGTCTCGTCGAAGGGAGCAGGGGGAAGGAGCCCCGCTTGCGGACGGGCCGATGTCGTCGCTGGCTACGCGAGGCCTAGCCGCCACCTCAGCCGTTTCACAGATATTGCACTTGAACGGCCGAGCACCAGATCTCAGGAGCGGAAGCTCAGCGTCCGGCCATACAACGCACTTTGCGTGCACGCGTTTCTTACAGGAAAGGCAGCGTTATGAAAAACTCTTGCTTACCGTAAAAAACACAAGAGCACAGAACACAGCAATCCTTTCTAGGCGCCATCATGCCAAGCGTAATATAATATAATATAATATAATATAATATATAATATATATAATTTATTATAATCTAATATAACAATAATAACAACAATAATAATATTAATATTGGTTATGATAATGGTGATGATGCTGATGATTGTGATAACACATTTTTCGCTTTCTCTGAGAAACAATAGTTCTGGCGCCCCTGGTTAAGAGCGTTGCGTTCAAAATAGAAAGCAAGTGAAGTTCACTACACTACAGCTGCTACTTTAAATTGGTGGATTTGTCGCTGTAGCGGAGAAACCCCGCTGTCAGACATTCCATTGGGAGCGCTGTTAGCGGCGTCAAATAAAACCTCATTGATGCTTTTGTACACTAGAGAGTGACGATACTGTAATCCTGTCACAGTCTTGCGTGCTAAGAAACGTAAATCACGGTGTCTATATCATCACTCGCGGCGCTGTACAAGCGCTGGCGCCGTATGAGCCTGTACAGAAGTTGTATTTGTTGTGAATCTTTACGCGCCAGCAAGGTTTCACATTTTCGCTTCCGCTTTTCGCAATCACCACCTCTTTGCTCCCAGACTCGATCCCACAAAAAGAGATAAGGCGCAAGTGAGCCGTACATTTGAATCCCAGACAATTTGTATTTGTATGACGGCTGTGTGGGAATTGCTACCGACGCTTGGCGGCTTAGCGGTCGAAAAAGCCTGCTTGTTCACCGCGTTTTCTTTACTTTTTTTCTTTTGCTTTTCACGCGTTGGTAAAGTGTTATTTCCATCCAAACCATTTCGCCATGACCGTCGCCGCCAGATTCGCGTTTTCAACGCGGGGCGGAGTCAGGGCGCACAACGAGCTGGTTTTTCAAGTCGGAAAAATTATCAAACAGCCCCGAAAAAAAAAAGCTGAGCGCGGATGAGGCGGATTTGGAAAGAAAACCATATTAAGCCCCTGTTAATATATTTTTGTCACCCTTTATCTAACACTGAACATAGCACACACTTAAAGTATTTTGTAGTAGCAGGCAGACCGTCAGAAGACCGCTTTCTATGTGGCTGATATCAAAGGCCTCGAAAGTAATTCTAAAGGACGAAGAGCCTTTCAAACGAATATGACGTAAGGAGGCCAATACGACGCCTCATTTTAGCTCGGTGGCGTTCCTTCTCAGCATGCCTGTGAGCGTAGCTTTGAGCGGAGGCTCTCCCCGGAGCCAAGTAGGACATCCCACCCCGTTTCCTCCTCAGAAAAAAGAATTACTTGCCTGAAACTTCGGTGGCTGACCATCGGAGCCTCTCGTAGCCAGCCATACCCGAATGGCCTTGCAAACGGAACTGCCGCTTCGTCGCTTGCAACGTTTGTATTTGTTCTTTTGGGCAAGTGTTCTTTACCCTAGTTAATTCTTTCCTTCCTTCTCACTTTTGCCTTCGTTCGAACCCTGGTCCGATTTCCACTCGTATCGAAACTCACGCTCGTATTTCTTCTGTCGGGTTCAATGCAGCATAACTTTCGGACATATATGCTTGGCGAAAGTTGCCTTCCGCATCGTCAGAAGTTGATTAGTTTTTCTTTGTATTAATGTCAGCGTCCCCGTATATCCTTTTTCTCCCACACTGCGCTGCTTGAGGCGATGAATATCTTTGCAGCACTGTTTACGGTGAGAGTTTTATGGGTTTCAAAATAAAATGTTTTCATTTTCAAAATTTTCAAATGACGAGGTTCTCGGGAGTCATGACCACTGAGCAGGTTTTTGCTACGGGTCATTACTTCTTTTAAAAAGATGAAAACAATTTCTGTATTTTATGTGCACATAGGGGGAGAGCTTTTTTTTTTATAACTACACAATCACAAACAAATTCTACAAAAGCGAATTGGTTTATATGTTACTAAGAAACTACCTGCGTGAAGGTTAAGCATTCCTTTGAATATACTATCTTTTTTATGCCTGTGGCATCTTGGTTATACTTTGCTTGAATATAAAATTTCTCGCTTGTTGTATCGATGGTTCAGTGCAGTTCACGATTCTTTGTTTATGGTTTTGGTTAGTCCCGTGGTTTCGTATACGTGGCTGTGTTGTAATGACGCTCGAAATCTGTATTTTGTCTGTCATGAATGAATGTCCCACGTAGCGATGCTCAATTCCCGGATAGGCACAAGCCAGTCACTTCCGGTGCGATGTAGAGCGGTAATTAAACGTTTTGACAGCCGCGCCGCACCGTTGAACCGACGTAAAACATACCAAACCACCCTTAGTTAAGAAAAACAATTGGTAGGGTTGCGCTAAAAGAGCATTTTGCATTAAAGGAAACAGGTGCCTTGGAAAAAACACATCACTGGGGCGATCCCAACCCTCTTGTTCCAGAGCCGCGATTCAACCCTTGGGCGTCTGAGGCCGAACAACACTGTTCTTTTCGGCAGTTGCTGAAAACAAATACAGGAGTGTTCCAGGCGATCAGGTAGATGACGCTAGGTGTGCACAGGAAGGGCTGAGCTTGTACCTGTATAGGAACGGATTTTCGGCGATCGACAGTGGGTCTTGGTCATACTAACGAAGAGGAGCCAAAAACAGAAAGAGAAAAGGACGGTCAACGAAATATCGCGGTCAATCGGCCTCGTTTGGGCCATCATCAGGCTGAAACTTTTTAAATTATAACTTTCGTATCAATGGCTTACAAGCAGGATTGAAGTCGTACTGCAAGCTGCGGGTACCGTTTGATGACATTACATCCCAAAGCGTAAGGTTAGACGTAACTCAAGTGTGATGCATACGGGCGGGCGCCATGAGTGCTTGGGCTGTCCCCTCAGCTACGGCTTCAACGTTGCTAAGGTTCAGAATTAAATGCGTGAACGACGGCGTGATGGGGAGTAAAAGTTTTATCACTGTAAAAGGTCACCCCGTGGTCGATACCGCCCATTCTCATCATCTCGACACCGGCTCATTCATCCCTGAAACGGAACGAGACGAATCATGCCGAAGCCCGAGCTTCCAAACATCGGGCGCCTCCTTCTGGGATTTGAGGCAGTACATCCATAAGCACGATACGCGAAATGATCGCAAGAAGATGTACTGCCGTCCTGGCCTCTTACCCCTTGGAACGAACGACGTTTCCGGATCCACACTCAAGATGTCTCTCCAAGACATGCACACCTACCTAGAGCTCCAGAGAAACGAATTTCCACATTGTACATTACTACACCTCAGAAACACACTTTATTCATCTGTCACAGCACATTCTCTTGCACTCTCTAGCCTAAGGTGTTGGAGTCTCACCAAGCGCCATCCCTTGTCCCAAATCCCAACCCCTTATTCGAGAACTGGGAGTGTGCATGACCCGCTCCGACCGGAATCGCCAAAACATCTAGTAGATCGGACTATACAGGCCACCCAGACCCAGGGCTACCTTAACTACATACGAAAGTGACAAACTTACGATCTGCCATTGCAAGCGTCAAGAACACAACCAAAAAAGCAAAAGAACATTACTTTAATATTACGCTACCGTCATTTATTACTGGTCACCCCCAAAGATTCTGGAAACATTTCCGCCCTAGGAAAGCAGGCCGTCCCACACTATCATTAGAACAGAAAAGAGATAAATCTAATGCTTACAACAACTTTTTCCACTCGGTATTCACTAAAGATAACGGGCAAACGCCTCGGCTCCTATCGCCTAATAATGGTACAATAAACCCAATAAATATAACTGACGAAGGAATCTGTAGCCTTTTGCTTGAGTTAGACCCTAAAAAAGCTTCGGGTCCCGATAACATTCAAAACGCATTTCCTCGGCGATATGCCGAATGGTGTAGTAAATATCTTGGCCTGGTTTTCCGCAAATCTTTCTCGCTGTCACAGCTTCCACACGACTGGAAAAAGGCCAAAGTTACACCAACTCCGAAGTCGGGAGATTGCGACGACCCTTGTAACTGTAGACCATTTTCATTGACCAGTACATCGTGTAAAATATTTGAGCATATTATCCTAAAACACTTAACAGTTTTCTTGGAAACAAAGGGCATCCTGTCACCTTGCCAACACGGATTTCGCAGCAGATTATCAACAATTACGCAACTAACAGAAGTTGTTCATGACCTAGCATTGTCTATTAACAACTGTTCCCACACTGATGTAATATTACTAGACTTTTCAAAGGCGTTTGACTCCGTATGCCACAATAAATTAATTACGAAGCTCCGACACACAATCGGCGACGGACCAGTAACACGCTGGATAAGAGAGTTCTTGAGTGACCGTTCACAGTTTGTCATGTTTGAGCAAGTGGCGTCTGAAACCGTTCCTGTTACCTCTGGGGTACCACAAGGCTCCGTTCTTGGGCCACTGTTATTTCTCATCTTCATTAATGATATCACGGAGAACATTTCCTGTAACATAAAGCTATTCGCCGACGACTGCATTGTTTATAAAGAAATTACCAGTTATTCCGATCACCTTGAGCTTGTTGATTCATTAAACCATATAGCCCAGTGGTGCACCGATTGGCAAATGTCGATTAACCTTAAAAAAACTGTGTGTATGAGTCTAACAAGAAAGAAATATCCTGTAAACTACGTTTACAGCATTAATGGCGTGAAACTTGAAAGAGTAAATGAACACAAATACTTAGGTGTAACAATTAATTCACAACTTAGATGGGATGCACACATTGACAAAATAATTTCAAATGGGCTACGAAAGCTGTTTTATCTTCGCAGAAGCCTTCGAATGGCTCCGCAATCTACCAAGCTTTTAGCCTACACTACTTATGTGAGACCGGTTCTAGAATATGCCAGTACAATATGGTTTCCCCAAACAGTCACTAGCGTACACAAACTTGAAAAAGTACAAAGGAAGGCAGCGCGATTCATTTGCAATAGATATAGGCGTACTGATTCCCCGACGAATATGTTATCAAGCTGTGGCCTTCCAACACTCGCGGCTAGAGCAAAACAGGCACGCCTGAAATTTCTTTTTCAGTTAATTCACAACCATTACAAAATCGACAAATCCAGGTACATTTTCCTACCAGAATCCCGCACAACCCGGCATACACACTCCCATACTCTAAAAGAATATTCTTTCCAGAACGACACCTTCAAGAACTCTTTTTTCCCCTAGCTATACGAGAATGGAATAAATGGAATAGTTTAGACCCCTCCGTTGCTAACACAAATTCGCTAAAGGACTTTGCCTCAAAAATAGAAAAGGCAACATCTTAGCCCACCGTGCCTTCATTGGTAGATGCATTACAGCCTCCAATTGAACTGTTTGAGTGGCCGAGGACTCTACATGTGTGCAGTTATTTGTAGTGTTTTATCCCTTTTCATGTAACATTCCTTTTCTGCTAGCGTTACTGAGGTTTGAAATGTGTTTTTATGTATTTCCGGCTACAAATGTGTGTTTTGAAATTTGTTTTTTTTTGTGTTTATCGTTTGTTCTGTAAATATTTTTATGTATAACTATACTGAAACATATTTCGTATTCTGCTGTGTATACTTTAACGACCATCCGCGTTTAAGATTGCAGTTCTTCTTTCTTTTTCTTACCGCATGTTTCTGCTGTTTATGTAGACTACGTGTATGTAAAATCTGCAAGCCCAGCTGCTATGGTCTCGGGAAGAGACTGGCAGTATTGTAAATAAATAAATAAAATAAATAACTAAGCAGGTCCCCCCCCCCTAATCCACAAACAAAAAACTTTGATAGCTCTCGACGTTTATTCATTTTCCTAATCCCGTGGTGTTGGACTTCAGATTATCGTAATTGTGAGCTACGCCAGGGAATTTTCTACGCTGCTCATAGGGCATCGATTTACTAAAAACGTTTTTATAAGATCATATCTGTACTTTGCACTGACATTGACGTCATCGGTAACTATATTTTGTTATTATTCATTTACCGAGTAATAATGTTGCCTGAGGCTCTTGACAGTTACCAACAATAATGCTCTAATGTCCAAAAAAGGCATGACCGGTGATTTTTTCTTGTGCTGTTTGGTTTAGGCGGACGACGAAGAAAACAAAGAATACATGTCGTAGTCCGGGTAAAACTGCACGACCTGCAGCGTGGTGACCTTTTCAGATTTTAGCTTTTCTTGCGGTCACATTCGCTGGATGGCCTATATCTGGAGCTGTAGGCTTAGCGGTTGTTGACGAAACAGCTTTTATAACAGTGAATAATTTCCCAACAAATTCTAAAACTCCATTCGCTAGTGCGGCCCCAAATACGTTGGCAGATCAGTAATCCTTAAGAAAGCACTTGGAGAGTCATAAAGCTCTAAAAACCTAGTAGCTTACCCTACAAAGTCGCGAGGGGTAACCTACGAGAATAAACTATAGAGACCACGTGTTCCACCTTATGATCAGAATGGATGTTTTCGAAGAACAGGTTGCGATGTTTGAAATCAGTTCATTACTATAAACCTCACTGGAGATCTTAACAGGCGGCACGAACCTCCAGGAACACCTATTCCAGTGTGTAAGAAATTGTATAAACAAAACGCCTAGCATGGAATTTATTTACCGCTTTTGTGCAAGAGAGAATGCTGATGATTATATAAGAAGCAAAGACTATTTCGGTGAAAGAGAAGTTTCACTTGCCTGTACTCCCAGTTTTATGAGACTAGAATGCTGGAACTTGTCAACTTCTTTCTTGGTCCCTGTCTGTTTTTCACTGGAAATTCGGTTGCTTATGTCGCCGCGCTCTGTCATGATCATCCTCTCAGCTAATATAGCAGACACGAGTTGGTGTTTTCGCGAAAGAGCAGATGGTCAATAGTAATATTTTTAGTAGCGGATCCTAAGCCTACTCAAAAACGTTATTGTTTGTTCTGGGTAGTATGAAAACTATAATAAAGTTACCCGTCTACCGCAGAGCGCTTACGCTCCGGCTGCACCGTTCAGTGCACTTGCTGGATGACCTGTTATCGCCTCCGCCGTTCTCCCGCTGTCGTAGCTGCAGCTTGCTTCGTTGTTGCTTTGATGGCCCTCTCGACTTCGAGGCCCCCGCATTAGGAAGCTCATTCCCGGCGGCCCTCTTACAGCTTTCCCGACAGATTGTTCCTCTCGTTGGCCCGAGAGTTGGTTCTCCTTGGCTACCTTTTCGGCGTTATCGTTCTTTTGCGGTGCACTCCGTTTCAAACTGCTACCTTCGTATTTAGTTTTTGGAGTTCTTTCTTCCGACGTGCACCCATTTTTTTGCATTATCTTACGTCCAGCTCCGTTTTCCTTTCCTAGAAGACCTCAGGAAAATCTCTGGTGAACTCTGGAAGCAACGTTATTTCTCTTGCAGGGAAAGTGTTTTCATGATACGCTTTTCATTTTTGTTCGACTCCGTTATGTTAGCGTCTTCCTTTTCCTCCTTTTCTTCCTCCAGTTAAAAAAAACTTCCTCTTTTTCCCATACAGCGAGAGAGAGAGGGAGCAGGCTCTCTATTAGAAGGGAAAGCCGAGATGCTTGCCGGAATTTCGACGTTGTCATGCTACTCTGCGGGGGAAGGGGGGAGGGGGACAGAAAAGGCCCGATGGATTTCAAAGCACGAGTAAGAGGAAGAAAGAGAAGAAATAAAAGAAGTCAGGAAGATAACAAAAAGAATATTTATTTATTTTTATTTTATTCATTTATTTGAATACCCTAAAGGCCTCAAAAGGCATTACATAGGGGGGGGGGATACTATCTATACAAGGCATACGTCAACACGCGTAATAAAGACCGCCATGTTGTCAAAAAACCACGTTGTCAATCTGATCGTCAAGGGTATTATGTCTGTGTATGTACGCAATTTTGAACTGGTTCTTTGCTGGGTCCCTGGCCACTGTGGTATTGCCGGGAACGAAGCAGCGGACCGAATGGCTGCTGTTGCTACACTCTCGAATACAGTAGACATAACCACATTACCCTACACCGACGTGAAACCACACATCAGACAACAACTTCGCAAAACATGGCAAACACACTGGAGTGAACAAACCGACAACAAGTTACACGTAATAAAACCTCAATTGGGACCATACACCACCGACACACGCAATAGAT
This sequence comes from Haemaphysalis longicornis, assembly GCF_048455015.1. NCBI lineage: Eukaryota > Metazoa > Arthropoda > Arachnida > Ixodida > Ixodidae > Haemaphysalis > Haemaphysalis longicornis. The sequence goes on from NW_027526407.1 coordinate 142,593,507, forward strand.
ACTCTGAAGTCGCCTTGGCCAGATTACGGATAGGGCACACCCATGCAACGCACTCGTATCTGCTGACGGGATCTTCTAGACCCCAGTGCAGCAGTTGCGGAGAGGCCCTATCCGTAGTGCACATACTACTCACATGCAAGGCACTTCACACAACACGACACAAACACTTCAGAGAACTCTACAGACAACATATCCCACTACGTCCATCGCAGTTTCTAGGTGACGAAGCCATTGTTTCTGTTAAAAGTGTGTTTGAGTATTTGTCAGACGTTAAGTTTTTAAGCCTCATTTCCTATCACGCATAATCAAATCTGGCCCTATACACCAGCCATCACCATTATCTGTAACTGATTTTACTATGTTCGGTTGACATTTTTTTTGTAACCACTTCACTTCATTAAATAAACTTTCCTCTGGCGCTCTTTGCCCTTAGTTGGCCTTGCGCCATAAAAACCCAACCATCATCATAAAAAAAGACCGCACTGAGCGAACAGACAACTGGGCGAAAGACACATTTGTAAAAAAAAGAAGAAAAAAAAAGAGAAGAAGCGACACGGAGTTACCACACAGCGCATTTCATACCCGCAGTACATTCCAATGCCAAGAAGTACACATGGCAGCCGAACATCAACGCTGCACTGGCACACAAGATACAACAGTCACACAAGAAGTATCAGTCGGAACTTTCCACATTCAGAAATTTGCGCAGAGCAGATTGGAAGTTAGACGGGTCATCCACCGCTACAATCTCGCGGGGTAGCTCGTTCCACTCGCTTACGGATAGCACAAAAGGGGAATTTTGGTACTTTTTGGTTCTTGCGAATATGGGCGAGACTTTACGATCATGGTCAGTGCGATTGGACACATAATGGGCTGGAAAAATATGAGCACACGAAAAAGATGTAACACCATGATAAAAAGAGTGAAAAAAGGTCAAACGGAAGAATTTACGACGAGTGCTAAGGTCTGGAAGATTAAGAATCTGTTTTAATGCCGATACACTTTGGTATGGCGAGTACGAGCGCAGAATGAACCGGGCAGCCTTATTTTGAATGGACTCGATACAATCGGACAGAGTAGCTGTGTGAGGGTTCCAAATAATAGAAGCATAGTCGAGGGTTGTACGGATGAGGGAAATGTATGCTCGAAGTCTGGTGACATGGTTCGCAAGATATAAACGGCGCTTTAGAAAGCCAAGTTTTTTTAGTGCATTGTTTGTTATGTGCTCAATATGCATGGTCCAGTTCAAATCAGGAGTAAATATCACACCTAGATACTTGAAAGAATGGGTTCGTTAAATTGTTGAACTGCATAACGTGTATTGATGAAATGGAGTATTTAGCTTCGAAGAAAATGTCATGATCTTAGTTTTCTCGGTATTAATTTCCATTTTGCACACGTGGATCCATTCTGCGAGGGTATTTAAATCGCTTTGTAAAATAGCTACGTCTTCGGTGGTAGTGATCTGCCTATAAATTATACAATCATCGGCAAATAGCCGTATTGTTGATGTTATATTGTTCGCAATGTCATTAATATATATCAGGAATAATAAAGGCCCTAAAACTAATCCTTGAGGTACTCCTGACCTAACACAACAGGAACTGGAGAGATTATTATTTATATTTACTTTTTGAGAGCGACCAGATAGAAATTCATTAATCCCAGAGGGTAGTTTTTACGTCTAACTCTAGGCAATTTATTTTTTGGATAAGCCGTTTGTGGGGAACGCGGTCGAAGGCTTTGGAGAAATCAATAAATACTGCATCTGTATAAACCAATTTGTGCAAAGAGTCATGTAAATCCGTGGTTAGTTCAAACAACTCTGTTTGGCAAGACCGCTTGTACCTGAACCCATGCTGAATATCGAATAACAATTTATTAGTATTGAGATGTCGCATAATGTGGGAGTAAATTATGTGTTCAAGGAGTTTACAACAAACTGATGTGAGGGAAATCGGGCGGTAGTTTTTTTGGACATGAGTGTTCACCATATTTATATATGGGTTTGACATGACCAGATTTGCAATCGTCAGGGACGCACCCAGAATGAAGCGATTGTTGAAAAATAAGGCACAATAAAAACGAGCATACGTGACTAGTTAACTTTAGCAGCTTTGAGCTGATGCCGTCAGGTCCAGGGCTGGAGCGAAGCGGAAGTCTAGCAATTGCACGGGATACACCAACTTCAGTAACGATGATGGGCTCGCTTGGGTAAGTTATTGTGGTAGGAGCGACGGTACAGGACTCGTCAAGGGGGGGTTCGTCGGTAAAAACTTCACTAAAAACATTGTTTAATACGTGGGCACATTCTGAGGTGGGTACAATGCAACCATTTGCGTCCTTTAGTGTTATTACACTGTCCGTATCTTTGGGGTTAATTACGCGCCAAAACTTTTTTGGATCAGATTTTAACAAATTCGGCAGCGTATCATTAAAATAATAATCCTTAGCTTCTTTAATGGCTTTTTCCGACTCCCGAGCTAATTCTTTATACTTGTTCCAAGTACTGACACTGTTGCTTTGCGAAGCCTTTTTGTAGGCTCTTTTCTTTTTATTTAGGCACTGTTTAACCTTTTTCGTAAACCAATTAAGGAGCACTTGTTTGTGATGTGAAGGAAACCACTGGAATACACGTATTTTCAATTTTCTTAAGGAAGTCACGAAACACTATCCAGTTTTCATCAGTTGTACGAATATTAAATTCGCTCGAAAAGGAGCTCGAAAACTCAGTTAGCATACAGTTAATTTTTTCACAATGAGCTTTTTTGTAAGTAAGTATGCGTTTAGGCTTTGTTTCCTTGTTAGGAAGTGGGAGAGGGTGGGAACAGTGTATTACTCTGTGGTCACCAATTTCATCAAGGAAATGGACTACAACGTTTGTCGGATTGTTTGTAAAAATTAAGTCGAGAATGCGTTCGCCCCTCGTAGGTGCAGTTACCAACTGAGTTAGGTGAAACAGTTTTAACGAACGAAGGATATCTCAAGACCGACAGATAATGATGGCGATGATGGTGTGGCCCAGTTAATGGAGGGGTAATTGAAATCACCGCCAAGCACCAAAACACACTGAGGAAATTTGTTATAAATTAATTCGAGTACATGGGTAAGGTGATCAACAAAATCTGGTTTGCTGTTGGGCGGTCGATAACAGACCCCGATTATAGACGTGCAGCCTTCAAATTCGGTTTTTACACAGAGCAGCTCGAGAGGGGTATAAATGGCAACAATGGAAGGTTGATAAGAGCTCCTTATTGCTATCAGCACGCCACCGCCACGAGATGAAGTTCTATCTTTACGGAAGACAGTGAAAGAATGTGGAGGCAATAATTCACTATTGCATATGTCTTCGCGGAGCCACGTTTCAGTGCCTAGAATTATATCAGCGGAGCATGCGTGACCTACGGAAAGCAACGAGTCAACTTTATTTATAATGCTACGGAAATTAGCGAGAAGAACGGATAAATTATGTACTTTTGTTTTTATAGGCTTGATTCGGACTGTTTGTCAATCCGTGCTGCGCATTTGCGGTGGGTCTGCCTGAACTACTCTTGCAGAAACCGCATCATAGTAGTATATGTGTCCTTTAAGCTTCAGTTTGTTATACCGTATGCTGTAGCGCTCATCCTTCTCTTTGTTCTCTTTAGTGAAATCACGAAGCATTTTTCGTGTGAACTGTATTTTAGGGGAGAAGTCTTCTTCGAGCCAGATTTTAGGTTCAATGTCTTTAAGTTTATGCCCATTTCGAAGGAGAGAATTTTTTGTCTTCAAATTTCGGAACTTTATTATCAAAGGGCGAGTAAAGTCGGGACGAGGTTGCCCGATTCGATGCGCCCTTTCAATGTCACCGGGTTGCAAGTTTATTTTTAGATGTGTAGAACAGAAATCCTTAACTAATTTCTCGCTAGCCTCATAGTCCTCTTTGTCGACTTCCGCTAAACCTTTGATTGACAAGTTATTTCTTCGTGAACGATTATTTAGGTCATCGACAACGTCTTCTAGGCCACCATTAGTCCGCGACAAAGTCATTTTAACTTCCTCAAGTGTGTCATTGACTGCTTTGATGCCAGTGCCTATTTCGGGTGCTATAGGTAGATTTTTTTCAACTGCGCAAACTAGGGACCTAATATCAGCAATATCTCGTTGTATTTCTTTCAAGGTATTTGCAGTGGCGTCAAAGTTTATTTTGTTGGCTTCAGTGCATTCTTTCAGCAAGGAATACACATCATCTACTTTGGGGCCTGGATTGGCTTCAATGTCCCCAGCACAGAGCAAAAGCAGCGCTAGACAGAATGATAGTGCAAGAGAGGGTTTGGGGCACAAGACAACAGAGCAGGCGGGCCTCTGCATGAGGGCGTTCAGCAAGCCCTATCCTATTTCTGCAGCAGTTTCTGAAGGCTCCGATACGAACCCTGTAGGCTGCAATGTCAACCCCCATGGCTCAGCAGACCACAGGAGGGTGCGGAAAAGTACAACAGTAAGGGGATCAGCAGCCACGGAAAAAAGTAAAAAAAAACAAAAACAAAAAAACAAGGGTTCAAGTGCATACCTATAACAGAGCAGGAAAGCGTTTGATTTCTGTCGTGCGTGGCCGCACATCCCGGTGGGTCAGGGGCGAGCAGTCCTTTTATGTTGAGCGGTGGCGCTGCGCCAGCAGCTTCCTCTTCTTAGACCGTGACGTCAGACAGGCGACACGATGGCCCTGACCCTATCTCTTCCCAGGCAGGAGCAAGACGGCGCACGAGCAGCAGGCGGTGGTGATGGCCGATATCTATAACAGAGCAGGAAAGCGTTTGATTCCTGTCGTGCGTGGCCGCATATCCCCGCTCAGTTTGTCTGTCTCCTAAACTGTCTCCTAAACTAAAAGTCTGTCTCCTAAACTAAATCAGTGCAATGAAGCCAATCTCGTCCAGATAGCCGAACAACGCCTTCGGTACTTTGCGTTGAGCTGGTGGAGATAGCCATTAACAAGACGTACCTTCAAGGTCATTGGTCCTGAGCTGAGGAGCTCGATTGGCAGGTGTGTGTATTTATTACTAAGGTGTCCCGTGCTTCCCGCTGCATGATTGACAGCAGCGTTGGTGACGATGCAACTGTACAACATGGACATTCCGGTGCAAGTCTTATCGTCGTCGACTAGACGAACAGACTTGGTTGCATATTGATCCGTTTCTGTTGTATCAGAAAAATAAAATTAAGCGAACATCTCTGCCGGATGTACAACAACGCGTAAGATTGTCGTCACTCTCCCTTACGCACGCCTTGCTCCGCACTGCACACTGGATGTTTCGACGAGTACAAGCGGCGGCAGGAGGCACACCACTCATCGGGACAGCGTGATTCCAGCGCGACAGCTGAGGTATGTGGCAAGCGGCTATTCGGCTTGACGTCTCCCAAGCAATGTCGGCCCAAGTTGGAAGGCAGCGCCACCTTTGCCAGTCGCCCTCGTTGTTTCTCTTCATTTCTGTCACTCGTTCGGTAGACGTGTCGACGGTGAACATTGTGGCCGACACTGTCCATCTATTACTCACCCAGTAAAACGATATGGCCGCGTATGTTCTTACTTCACTGAAAATGTCGCCAAAAGACCGAGTCTTCAGAGAAAGATGATTAATACACGAAGATCTTCTATGCAACCTTACTCAAAGTGCAAAATTTAAACTGCCTCCGAATGGCGCAATCGTATGTACGTCGGCTTCATAACGCTGGAGACCAAGGTTTGATTCTGACCACAGGAAACGTTTTTTTTCTTTTGGCCGTTCACTATGAAAGTCGGGTTTTTCGCAGTGCATTTTCGCGTAACGACGGAGCGCATCAGTGAGATATAGAAAAATTCACTTGACAAATCTTTTGCCGCTGATCAGAGGAAAAGTTTACGTTTAATAACTCATCGACGACTCCTTCAAGGCAGAGGTACAAAAAGAAAGCTGCAACTTGCCCTCTGATTCAGTCCTTCTAATCCCCACATCGAAATGGAAGCCCTTCCTAGCCTCCATAGCCAGCAGTTCACATCATATCTTATTCAAACCGTACCGGTAAATGTTCTCTGATCATTCAACCACTTCTTTTTGCTACTCGGAGCGTTATTGAGTGTGTTCAGACAAATTAATAAACACCGGCTACAAGCCGCCTGTACAATTTTACCGGGAATAAAATTGATGCTAAGATACTGAAGGGATGGTGCATCGCAAGGGCTGTTGAGACTCTGAATTTTCCTAGGCACAGATTTGAGCGGGCTCACCTATACCGAAAAACTGCCTCCTTAAACTTTTGAAGCTTTGTTAAAAATACAAAAACCAGACAAACGGAATTAAAAATCGGCGTTTCGCTAAAACATCTCTGCATTCCCGCGGTTCTAAAAAAATCAATAACCGGGAAAGAGTCCTCGACTCCGCTTCGACGCTTACACCTGAGAAGTAAAGGGTTCCTTGTTCGAAGGGGAACGAAACTTAGCGCAAATAGCCGTCGCTTTGCATCACAATTACCGCTCAACTCCCCCATTTTAGGTCTTAACAAAGCGATGCGTGACCTTTTTGCAGTTGAGTTCGAATTGGTAATAACAAAACTACACCAAGGATGTTGTATAATATATTACCACGAGTTCGGAAGAAATATCCCGACGTGATGCGAGATATGAAGCGAGCGTAAAATTATGCAAACGAAAAATATTTCATTCGCAAACTAGCCTGTGAATGTTTGACAGAAAGAAGCGCACCTCAAGAACCCTGTGCAGGAGATGAAATGAGGCTGTAAGCGGAAAACCTGAGGTTGAAAAAGTTACGGACCGAATTTACAAAGCTTGAACGCAATTTCGCGCTTTAGTTGCTTTGGATCAGCTTCTTCAATAAAAGAAAATTGGCTCCGATCCACGCTGTGAAGGTGGCTGAAAAGCAAAGCTGTAAACGACACCCACAGGAATTGCCCATGCGACGTCACTTGAGTTCACGCACGTGTCTATACAAAGAGAGAAACCAGAGATTCTGCCTGCCGTTACCTAGAATTTGCAGGGCGGCGTCCGGAAAGCGACGCGTCATCCACGGCCCGGCTGGAGCGGTGGACGCAGCTGCTGTAGCCCAGACGTGCGTCGGCAGAAAGAAAACGGCGAGGAGCGTCATTAGAAGGGTGAGACCGCAGAACCTAGCCATACTGGTGTGTTAGCTTAGAGCTATATCACCACGCGTTACAAGCGCGGTGAAAATCCGGCGGCATCTTGAAGACCATTCCCAAATATACGCTCTACGAACGTATATAAGTGAAGGTGGTTCCGTCCATTCTAAGAGCAAACATGATATTCTCTAGATGCAGAGCAGCTTATGCATGGTGACACAGTGGTTTTTCTCTACAACCAGACATGACAAACGTGCATGCGACGGTGAGGGTGGCCTTGGGAAGCATCAGGATACTGCGGATAATTTCTGTTGACTTTTCAGTGAAGCCACAGATAGTGCGAGACGGTTCGTGCACGATAGGCATCCTCGAAAAGTGAATAATTTCGTCGGGCTGTATCGTAACAATTGCGAATCATTTGGAGGGAACAAAAAAAGACGGAAGCAAAAATGTTACGCCGGTACCCGGCATCCCGTGTTCTCGCCGAAATAGTGAAATCAAACGAGAGTAGTTTAATACTGAAGTGTCCAAATTACGGACAGATTTTGCAGTGCGATAAAAGTTTCTCTTTCTAAGAAGTAAAACGTTTTTTCTTAAAAAAGCATATCTATTTACCATCTCCGCTACCCTGAAAGGTGGACAGTTGAAATGACTAAGTGTTTTGCTGTTCGAACTTGGCATGTACCACGTAGAAGGGAGGTACAACCTTGACTGCCACGATCGCCGGTCAGACATTCTCAGTACCAGCAGCGTGATTACTTGCTTGGAAATGGGGTAAATGACTAATTATGTGCAATTACCCAGCGTCCGAAACGTAACATAATGGTTTGTGCCGCAGCTAAGAAAAGGCGATGAAAAAATATCATTAAAATTGCAAACATGCTCGTGTAGAGGACACAAGCAACAAACCTTGTAACTATTTTAATGCCTTGCACATCTAACAACTTGAACAATAAGCAAATATGGCCACTCATATCAGTTTGCTTGATATAAGTCACTTATATTTTTCTAAAATGTCTAAAAAAGTGATCAAAAGAGCTACAATTATTTGCAATTGTTCACTGCAAACTGCTACTCAACTGTTGATCGGACAAACCAAGTGTGCTGAATGTCACCTCGTTTTTCCAGGGCAAAAGATAAATAATGCGATCTACGTGTAGCATTCTAGAAGAATATTGATTTAGAGAGTGACATGTTGTGAGAAAATTGCGACAATTTACAAACATTGTGTTTCCTCGAAAGCCGCTGATAGGTGGCCCTTTTTAACGGATTTGACGGCGCACTTGACAAAGCTGCATTTGAAAAGTTTGCTTTCTGGAGCAATGAGCAGAATAAAAAGTGTTCAGCAGACCCTGGTAAACAAGGCTAAAGAACAAGACAGCGTAGCCTTTTGGCCGATCTGGAAAAAAAAGTTTTTTAGAAGTGCCACATTTTAACGCCATTGCTGTCCTAGCTAACTTTGAGAGATATTTTCTAAAAAAAATATTAGTATGACAAAGTAGGATTTCTTTCATCCAACAGAAAAGTTTACAAGTATTCGGCCAAAAAATGAGAAAGGTTGAGAAAAAATTTTGGCTTTGTTTACACAGGCCCTCAAATTTGCCATACCATGCAATGTAAAAAGTAGCCAATGTAAAAAAAAATATTTTTTTACTGAACCAACCATGGTGTTTCTCTCTAAGATAATGCTACCTCCATCTTGGGGAATTTATTTAAGAATACAGTGTTTAGGATTGGGACAGTATTTAGGAAAGTATTTTGGAATACACTGTTTTACACAATATTAAATTTTTGTCTCGAACGTAAAATGATCATGGCAGAAAATTGGCTGTCCTTTTCTGAACACCCCCCCATGCTTCTCGTGCCGGTGGGCAGGCACGCGTAGGTGACGACGGTTTGTCGTATACCAACGTTCGCGGTACCCATCGTCGAGTCGAACCAGCTTGCACATCCTTTAGTCTCGCCCGCGAGACGGTAATGAGAAATCAACGATGGGTCGGCAATCCTAATATTTTGCTGTACTTGCCCGAGTCGGTAACAGTAATGCGGCATTCGTAGAAATAATAGTTTTCACTTCAACCTTTGACTCGGTCTTCGTTGTAGCTGGACAAGGGCCCAGCGTCGTACTCATGCCATGGCGGACAAAGGGCCGCTACTCGTGCCCAGATGGCGAGTCTGCAAGTTCTCATGAGTTCGGCGTTGGTGGTGCACGTACCCAGGAGATGGAAATACGACCTTCCGCAATTTCCCCTCAATCTCAAACCCTCTTGTGCGGTGCTTTCTCTTCAGAGGTACGCATCGTCTGTATCGGCGAATCACCGGTTTCCGGGATCTGTGTTTTGCCCTTGGAAAATAATTACCATGCGGGAACGGTGTTGGCAAAGTTAGACCGCCGCGAAATTCTGGGCTGACGACGCTTTCACGGAGACGAGCGCTGCCCGCAAGCAGCAATTTCTTCGCGGGCAAGCTTTATGAGTGCCGCAATATTTGGCCCCTCGCTATCAAGCAGGCTTCCGTGCAGCGCTGGAATTGCGGGCGTGGAGCGCTTGGAAATTAACGCACTCGTCGGTATGGTTTTAAGAAGATCCGGCATAGCCTCACCCTTCATGAAGTCTGCAATGAATTTTTACTCCATCGCATGTGTTAGCTGCTCAATGCGGTAGCTCGCGCAATGTTCACTCCGACAGGGGCCGCTGGCGTTTCCCGAAGATCCGCTTTCGATGACAAGTTCTTACGCCTTTTGCAATATGGAATCTTGTTTGTGCCATTTGCAGCCGCCTACCTAAGCCACCACCAAGAAACGTGACCGAGTGACTGTAGTCGGGCCTCTACTTCCGCTTGGTCACATCACTTAAAAAACGGTCATTGAACACACAGATAACTATGTTTTGACTGCTAGCAAACTGTCCGTATCCCGTCACTGTAGTGCGAAACTTGAAAGCGTTGCAATATTTCTTGGGCAGTTTCAGTTTAAAAACATCGTCGGTAGCTGCGAACGAGCTGGGTAACTGAGCAGGCGAGAACTTACTTCAACCTGAACACAGCTGTGTTTTGTCTTCATGGTGGCTTTAACGTTAGGCGAACCAACGTCCAACTCGTTGTACATCAAGCTGCGAATACCGGTTGGTAATGTTACTCCTCAAAACCCAGAGTTATGGCCACGGTGTAAGAATACTCTTACACCGTGGTTGTGGCTAATGTCGGGCCGTCGCATACATAGGCCCATTCGCAGCAGCATACTCCAGCTGTAGCCGCATGACGCTTTGGAGCCAAACAAAGCATCAGGTCCCGAGATGCCGCATGTGCGCAGCCAAGGGGCCGTTGTACGGCACACATCCAGGCTCGCCGCCAAGAGTAGTAGTACAGGACATTCAGAGGCAATAAAAATGTGGGTCAGAGGTTTCTGCGATATTCCGACACAACTAGCAAAATAAGTACAAACCCGGAACTCGCGATGCGGTGCGGAAGAATAATGTAATGTGTTAAAATGCTTGCAGCCTGTCTTCAAAAGACATAAAAGATAGCGAGCCACCCTTATTTACAAGAACTGTGCTCATAATGGAGCTGAGGGGCCACTTTACACCAAAAAATCATGGTCTTGAAAAAAGAAAACATTCCCCATGAATTCGTTGGCCGTTCGCTCTAACACTCGTCCTTCTTCCTTATACGCTGCTGAGGCCGAACTTCCAGGTTCTTCACGCTCATTGATTATATTGATTGATTGACTATGGTGATTATGACTGACGCATGCGATGAGGCGCGCAGTATTCCAGAGCTCCGGATTAATTTTGACCCCCTGGGGACCGCTCACGTGCGCCAAAATCTTGAATACACGGGTGTTTTCGCTTTTGCCTCCATCAGAAAAGCGCCCACAGCAGCCGGGAAACGAACCAGCGTCCGTGGGCTCAGCACAACGCCTTAGCCACTGAGCCACCGCGGCGGGTCTAGTTTTTCCTGCACTTGTTCTAAAGAACAGGCGGAGAGTGGCAAGGGGACCACTAGATAACGCTCAGTGCGTATCGAAGAAAGCGCCCTTATTTTATTCACCAGAGAACGGTATGTCACAATGTTTCACGCTAACGCCGCAAGTGAGTATTTCTGTAACAGGTTACACGCAGACGCTGCGATTTCTAGTGCAGGTCTTGGCCGCAGCGTGTCGGGGATGGCGCTTTTTCGCGTTCTAAGCCAATCACTGTGGCAGCGGTGACCACGCAATGTTATCGCTTTTATAGAACAATTCACCGCTTCAGTGGCTCCCAACGTGTAAAATTGACGGGTAGACAACAGAAACACATGCATCGGCTGTCAGTTGCAGAAAAGTAAGCCGGTCTTCTTGGTTGGTCGAATAATTGCTGATATGGTTTAAGCACTAAAAAGACGGACAAATAGCAGGAGACTGGAAAAGCGCTGTAGTAATTGCTTCAGCGGCACGAAAGGCGAGACGATGAGAGAAAAAAAGTGCCAGGCTGGGAGCCCCGTCTCGTTCTTTCTCAGTTTTATTAAAGCGGTATGGAAATTCGTCTTCTCGTTTTAGGCTTTCGCGCCTTTGCTTTCTTAACAGGAGGTCGTTGAAAGGTTCCGCATCTTTGCGTTGTATCAGGTAGAAGCGGCGCTTTAATTAGGTTGAGCTCGTAAAGTGTATCGCCGGTCATCCTTAAGAAAAAAATGTTTCTCGGCCGAGACACCTGGCGTGAAAATAAAGGTGCATAAACAATACAGGAAGAAACGAGGTATTGAACTTGCGGGCCATTGAAACCAGGAGAACGCAATCCTAGAATATCTCTTTAATATACGAAGTTGGGAATTAACATGGTATCGTCAGGGCCAAACGAAATTTGCTAGTGTAGAGTAGCCGAAAATGCTACAAAAAGACCAAAGTGGACCCAATGAACGAAACAACGGTTTAAGCTGATTCTCCTTTCCGACTGGTCACCCTCGTGTGTCCTGCTTCTGGACAGAGTCTTCAACTTACTTCCAACATCAGCTGAAGCTCCGGACGAGCAGACGGATGAGCAGACGAAAACACAGTTGGGGAACCTGGACCTGTTTTGAGATCAAAATTCTACACGCCTCAGCAGGGCAACGAAGTCTTAGCTACTTCCAGTCCAAGGTGTAAAGATAACGGGTGTTCCTCACCACTCACCAAAATAATGTTTTAGGGGCGAAGCACCGCAGGGGCCCGCGGGATGTTCGCATCTCATGTCGTAATCACCTCATGCCGTCGTCGTCCGATGTTGTATTCTCATTTAGACATGCTACTAAAACACCAGGACACACGTTTTCCAACGCATCCCGCCAGAACGTAACGCGTACTAAAAATTACGCCCATCTTCCCGCGAGGGAACCCTGGTGTGATGCGACGCATCGGGGGGTTCAATTGGTGTTTCCGTTAGGTTGATTCTCTAAATCGGGTGAAACGTGTTGTGAACGCGTATAATGCATTTCCATCACATGCGAGTGTTCTCATACGCGGGAAGATGGGCGTACTTTTACTTTAGCATTTCGAGTGACGCTGGTATTGGATTGTGTCACACCACTCGCTGAAGGGACCGTCGCTTCCATCACGTCTTCATCGGAAGAATCAAGTCAAGCACGCAGTCGTCAAGCAAAGTCACGCGGAGTCGAACGAGAGCGAGCGCTGACTGAACCGCCGCAGCGCGCTACCCGCTTTATATTCACAGCGCCTGAAGGAGAGGAGACAGCAGAGGAGAGTCGCCCATGCGCGCACTTGCGCGACGGGAGCGGAGCGAAGCGAGCGAAGCGCGTGCACGCAGCTCTTGTTTATGATAATGAGACGGAGTGAGACGGTTGCGCACAGCTGTCGGAGAGAACAGCGGAGGAGAGTCGTGCATGCGCAGGTGGCGTGCGGATGCCGCCGACGACGACGCAGGAGGGACATGCCTCAGAGCAAGAGATGCGTCGCATCTAAAAAATTGCCTCAATCCACGCTGTGAAGGTGTTGGGACTGCAAAGCTGTAAACGACACCGAAAGTTGGGCGAGTTGGTAAATCATCTTGAAAGAAACACACACAGCGCGCAAAACAACAGGACGAAAGATGGAGGGATGTACAACACAAGCGTACAACACCAGCGCTTGTGTTGTACATCCCTCCATATTTCGTCCTGTTGTTTTGCGCGCTGTGTGTTTCTTTCATGATGTAAACGACACCCACAACGATTACCCATGCGGCATCACTTGAATTCATGCACGTGGCTCTACAAAGAGTAAAACCAGCCATTACCTGGGATTCGCCGGGGCGGCGTCCCAACCGCCGCCGCTCTAGCCCGGCCGTGTGCCGGCAGAAACAACACGGAGAGGAGTGTCTTTCGAAGGGTGGGCAGGAGGACGACATGCGTGACTATAGTACCACCTCTCTTACTGCTGATGGTAGCCCCAGCAACCGGTACCTAGACACTAGTTTGTTCCGGGCACCCGCATACGCAGGGCAGGAGCAGAGGACGTGATCCAGTGTATCGGGGACGGGGCAGTGGGCACAGTTGTGACCCTGCCTTGCCTTGCGACCCTGCCTGTGGAGGCGTGCTGCTGTGCTGTAGCAGTCGGCGCGGAGCCGGAGGAGGAGGAGGGACCGCTCTGTTTGGGATATCCCTCTGGTGGGAAGGAGCCGCGGGGCCTCACCGGTGGCCACTCGTTTGCAGGGGTGGCGGGCGGCCACCTCTCGCCTGATGACGTCCCTGGAAACATCATAGCGCACCAGGGAAGCGGCCACTGAGGCATTGGGGGATGCTTTTGCTAAATCGTCTGCAGCCTCTTTCCCAGGCATACCAACGTGGGAAGGAAGCGACTGCAGTCGGGGGTTGCTGCCTTGTCCCTGCAGGTTGCACAGCTTGGCAACTGGGGGCATCTCGAGATGGCCACCTCGCCCCCGTCAGGAGGCGGGCTCTTAGCCTTCAACCCAGCGTCCGGGCTAATTGTGACTCATGCGGCATATTCTCCCCTGGTGAGCCTGGGGAAACATTACTGCGTTGTTGTTGCCCTAGCAACGCCACCGCCATGTTGGCCTAGAAGGCGTTATAATTGACATGGCAACAATGCGAGGGCGCGCAGCTTGCGTGGGGGAGAGGTAATGCTCTCCCCTCTCATTCCGGTTGGATTCCTTCCCCCCCTCCTCCCCCCCCCCTTATTCCCACCTGGCAACTGGCGCCGACGGCACGAAGCCACGCCGCTTCAGCAGTAACGACGCCAGCTCGAATATCACTTGAACACTTTATTCGCGTTACGTGCGCGAACGCAACATGCGGCGAGAAACACCGATGACCAATACAACACAGACTAGGTCTGTCTTCAAGCACAGCACACGCACGACACAAGTCCTATCCTTCAGCTCAGCTTCACGTACGGCATACGAACGACGTTCTCACCTTTTGCTAACAGCACTCAAAGAGTCTTTGCGTTACGATTCATCCTGGTGTTCTTGGCGTTCCTTTTGCAGCACCGTAATGTCCGAGGGAGCACATCGAGCACATACGAGAAATCGCCAACTACATGAGACGCGCGTCGGCCTGCCGTGCGCAAGCAGCAACTGCGGTGACCGTTATCGCGCATGCGCGCCCGTAGTCGCTCCGGAGAGAAGCGGAAAGAAACAAAAAATGAGAGGAGGAGTGTTTTCCCAGCGCCACTGCCTCTAGGCGCGCAATAATAGAATGGAAACTAGAAAAAGTAGCATTGACCTGCCCCTGTGATGCAGATGCCTCACTCAGGCGAAGTAGCGCTGGCCGGGAGTCGCAGAAGATGGTGGCGGATCTTCCCGCAGCATGTCCGCGGCCAAGTGTAGACCTGCCAGCTCGGCCGCTGTGGAGCTGGGGGGAAACGGCAGCCGGCATTGCCGGTGGGCTCCTCTGGCCGGGGTAGTGCAGGCAGCAGAACCTAGTCCCTCACTTGGAAGAACCGAGCCATCTTTGTGTGTCAGGATTTGTCCCGGCAGTGCCAAGTCTATGAGGACAGCAGCTTCCTAGTGAATCCCGACCTCTGGCAGTCTCGCCCTAGACTTAAATCCTGGCAGAATGATTGTGACGTCTAGGCCTACGGCTGCAGGTGGCGGTTGGGGAAGAAGGCGCGCCCTCTGAGGGACTTCAACAGAGTCCTCAAATAGAGCGGCCATGCTGCCCTTGCGGGTTTGGCCTCTCGAGTGAAGCCTGGCCAGGAGGTGGTCACCCCAAGGTGCTCGGTGCAGGCGCTCCACTCCGCAGCACTGTCTGCGTGGCGAGCAGCTGGATGGGCCAGCTTCCGGTTTCTGCCAGGGTGCTGGCCACTGGGGAGTCTCTTGGGAGGCCGAAGCAGCGCCGAAGGGCCTTTCGATGAGCCGCTCCAGGGTCTTCCATTGGGCGTCCCTAAGCTTCACCAGGGGGATTGCGTATAGAACACGCGAGACAGTGCAAGCTCCGTAGATCCGGAGCGCCCACTGGTGCGAGCACCCTCTACCCTGTGCCACGAGCTGGTTGATACCCCTAACGGCGCGGTCATTTGGTCCAGTTGTGCCCCAACGGCGGACCTCCATGAGAGGGTTTCGTCGATGGCCAGGCCGAGGTAGACGACTTTGCGTCGCCAGGGGAGGGGTATGCTGTTGAGAGGCCGTGGAGCAGTGCGTCGGGCTTGGGCTGGGCGCGGATGGATTGCGATGGCCTCCGTTTTGTCCTGGGAGTGTCGAAGCCCCTTACTCGTCAGGGGGTTCACCACTGCATCGAGGGCCGCCTGTAGGGATGCGCGTACCCGCCTGCCGATTTTGGTGGGGCCTCGGGTCCGGACTTCCACGTCGTCGACATAGATGGCCATCTCTACCGGGTACTCTAGGGATTCCGGAAGGCGGCTGGAAAGGTCCACCACGGCAAGGTTGGAGATAAGTGGACTCAGGACGCTGCCCCGCGGCGCAACAGTCTCCACTCCACGCGGGGCGCTCAGGTCTTGCCGACGTGTACACGCAGTCTACGGTCTCTAAAAAAGCCACTGACATAATCTCTGAGCCTCCCCTCTGCTCCCAGGTGGTCAAGGGTGACGCAGAGGCCATCCTGTGTCCACGGGGACCCGTCATGCTGTACTGAGAGGCCTTCAGGCTGCTCCTCTGGTACCTCGACGAGTCGGGCCTCAACATCCGCCCATGAACTGTCGAAGCCAGACCCCACCCACTACCTACCCCCTGTTAACCTTTTTGTGTGCGTGTGTGTGTATGTGTGAGTGCGTGTGTATGTAACTATTCTGTATTTAACCTGCGTGTGTATGTATATAGTCTGTAGATAGCTGTGTAATAGCCTGTTGTCATTATTAATTTTCCGTTGCCCTTTCACTGCCATTTCTTTCAATGCTCTTTTCTTTCCCGGCGAGACCTGTGCCCTCTGTCGAGAGGCAAATCTTCGCCTTGTAAATATTTTCAGTTTAACAAACACTTTCTCTCTCACTGCCTCCCCTCACTCTTGTTTCACGTGTCGCCTCAAATTAGCGCCCTCCTCCTCCTCAGACGCTGAATACAAAACCACCCACTGTCCCCCCTCCATCTCTACGTGTGGGCGTATCTTAGACGGCAAGCCGACGGACTCTCGTGCCACTTCTCTTGGGGCCCTGGCTCGATCCCTGGCCAGGAAAAACATTGCTTGTGTAGCATGGATGTAGCCAGTAGTAGTCTAGGATGTTTCTTTGTGTAGCCAGTAGTAGCCGGGGAGTTTTCTGCTGACGCGGACACGACAATATTCTTGGCTGGTTAGAGGTATCCTGCTTTCCTGTAAAAACACATTGGCACTCTCGTTTGCGTGCGCTTCGCA
This sequence comes from Haemaphysalis longicornis, assembly GCF_048455015.1. Classification (NCBI taxonomy): domain Eukaryota; kingdom Metazoa; phylum Arthropoda; class Arachnida; order Ixodida; family Ixodidae; genus Haemaphysalis; species Haemaphysalis longicornis. Next base: position 142,610,385 of record NW_027526407.1, read on the forward strand.
GTAGAACATTTTAGCAACGTGGGAAAAAACGCGTGCTAAAAGAGCACACTGGACACTCGTTTTTCGTTCGCGCTTGCTTGCTTGCTTCTTTTTCGCTCTACACTCGCAGTTTTCCATTTCCGATTTTACTTCTGCGCCATCTTTGCAATTGGGATGTCGTGTATATCAGCACACGCCGTGTGGGGAGAGACCGACGTACAATCTTCGAATACACTAATACACTGCATGCTTTGCCCCTCCCAAGTTTTAACGTTAGTGGAGATGGCCCGGATTTTTTTAAATAGGCGAGAGCTTTCTTGGTGGGACCAAAAGGGTTCTGTCGAGAAACTAACGTATTTCCATATGAAACGGTTGGTTGAGGGAAGAGGTCTGATAAGAACTCTGGACACACAGCACGTCCTTGAAAGTGGCTTCCCTTGTGTAAAAACGGTTACTTGAAAATCGCGGAAAAGCAACGGTTCTAGATTATAAGAAAAGAGTACCTTTATCTTATAAATGACATATTGGTATACCTTGAGATACTTGGTTGATGAGTTCATTTAATGCCTAAAAAATCTCGCCTGTGTTCGTTCCTCGTTCGCGATTCGGGTATTTGAAAGTTTGACAATCGATTATACGCACTTTCAGCGAAGGTTCGACTGGCCTTTAGCGAAGATTTCGACGTACGTTCGATGCAGTTTTGGTTTGAGAAAGCTTTCTCGCTTCTCTTAACTTTCTTTAAGAAGGAATGGTAAATGTTTTATTTCTTATTGGCTGCGTTTCCTCCAGCTTCATCTGCAGTCCTCACTCCTGTGCTGCGTCGACATGGTTCTACAGGCGTACCTCTAAGATACCAACTTGAAGATGGAGTTTTTTCTTATTCTACCAGACCGAAAATGGCTTCCTGGCTACCAAACAGCCCTCACCGACCTTCTTTTCTTCAGCAAGGAGGCTCTTTCGTCTGATCTTTAAGGCTAAGATTATGAACGCGAATAATTTCCGGTGAGTAGTCGTTGCGGACAGCTCACCAAAAAGCTGTTTAACCTCTGTGCTTTGAATTGAGCACGATAATCGTACCTGCTTATTTTTTGTGGCTTTCTTAATTGTTAAAGTGGATATAAAATGCCTTCATTCCTGAACTCAAGGAAAGCCGGTATATAGCCGCTACACCGCTGTATTGACGCAACTTCTGCGGTCGAAGAACGCCAAGACCGGGAAAGAGAGAAAAATCGTTTGAGCAAGTTTCTAGGTTGTCTGATGGGCTTAGAGCACTATTTTGTGGCTGAGGAATTTTGCGACCCCCTAATTTATACCTTCTGGGCGTGCTGGTTGCCTACATTGTACAAGCATTCAGGGTTTAAAAAAAGTGTGAGAAGTGTTGTAAGGTGCTTTTAAAGCCATATGTGGAATGCATGAGTGTAGGCCGTTCCCAACTATCTAGGAATTTTTTGAGTCGATTAACAAGTGTTTTCTGTTGTTAAGTAACTGCTATAGAAGCATCTAGGTTTATCATGTGGGTTACCGCGTCCCCATAATAAAACCATGCAGCGAACCACATCTTCGTTTTCCAGCATTCTTTTTCGTATATCGATGTTGGACTTGTTTCTATTAATGTGCTGCGCTCAATATTGCACAAAGAGAAGTGAAAAACGAACACCGATATAAAAGGGGTTAAGGAGCCTTGCCGAGCAGGAAGGATAGAATCGGAACGATAATCTAATGCGTAGAACTAGCAGCAGTGGAACGCGATGTAAGTGAACAAGGGGCGTGACCGCACAAAAGGCATGACACGCTTACATGAAGCAATGAGAGAGAGAGCACCATACAAAGATGTTTCACGGCAGTTGCGAAGCAAGTGACACACGCGCTTTTCGAAAGGCGATCCACAAGTACGATTACATAAATTGCTGAAGCGAGACCGCCATACGCAGAACAAGTAATTAACTCGTTTTCCACAGACTCTACCATAGCCGCCAAACGACAACCTAATTCACAGAAATAAGAGCACTGATATGATTACAACCCGACCAGTTCTCGTGTGCAAGAACCACAAAAAAATCCGTGAGGCGATATTCAGGCGTGCATGCAAAATCTGGTAGGTGAGAGAAGAGAGCAATGTGAGATGTCAAGCACCTCGAATAACCGCACAAGAAACCTCGTCTGTATGCAAATCTAGCCAGCAGTGTGCAATTGCAAGAAGCACCCCAGCTATCAATGGAACGATAATATACGCCAGGAAAACGACTTATCAAAACTTGTTGAGCCAGTCGGTTCGTGCTTACTACAAGGAACTACAAGGAACCGCAGTATCTACAAGGAACCGCATTTACCCAAATTTGTACGTACATCACTGCAAAAAGTGAGCGTCAAACCCCCATATTTCACATCCTGTTAAGAAGCGTGCACTTTCTGAGGTGGGGAGCACACGTACCAGAAATCTCGCTGACCTGAGGACCCTTCTTGTGGTCTCTGCTTAAACCAAAACTCTCCTGATGAAACAACAAGTGAAAGCGAGCACGCAATGGCACCGGATTTAAAAACGGATCTCTTAAGCTCTCGGTCTTGTGGTTTCACGTCGCCGTCAGCCTCGTCAAAACCGAGCGAAAGAAGAGGCTGCTGAAACTAGACGAGACAAAGGAAGTATTTCAGCGGAGGAGGAAGGTATGGCGGAAGTGTGAGGGGGAGGACGGCATGCCAAGGCCGCATGAGACACGCTCGGCGGCAGCGGTGCGCTGCGGGATAACGTTAGAGTTAGAGCGCGTCGTCGAGCGTTCGTTGATGGCGCGTTGCTTCAAGCAGAAGTGTCTGCTAAAGGGCTTGTCGGTACATTGTAATTTTAAGAAAAATAGCGCTTAGCCTAGCTTAGTTCTGTCGTCTGCACTGTTCTCTTGAAGTTTCTTCCTGAGACGCAGCAGTTAAACGCCGCCACCAAGAAGATTGCAGCTTGCGCTCTGCTCAAGTGTCGCATTAATGAGTATAGTAATCGTGAGGAAATTTGGCATTCGGTATAGAGAACGCCAAGAAAACGTATAAAAAGACCATTTCTCGTCATGAGGGACCAAAATAAAGCAAGGTGGCAGTACAGTGATGCGTGATATGCGTATGTAAACACATAGAAAAAGCTTTTTGAACTTGAAGAATACAAATAGGAGTGCCAAGTCACATGTACAGGGTATGCCTATTGATTTTAAATCTATATATAACAATGTGAATTTCAACAAAAGCGCTGTTTTTAATAGAAACAGGTGAAATATTCATTAGGGCTAATTTTATTCATAGCATAAGGTAAGCTAGAGAAATATTATAGGGGTAACAAAACCCCAGGACTCTGCGAGACCGAGAATTACGACAATTTGGTCATCCCCGCCCCTCCACACACACGCGCCCAAGAACACACGCACACGAACACGCACAATTGGGTAGGTTAGGCAGCGTGAGCAAGGGGGGGGGGAGAAAATCGCTGTCAACATGTCTGACTTACTCGCAGGTGCCTTTGCACCATCGTCTTGCGACCATAAGCTATTGACAACTAATGGCAGGCATTCTTCAAAAACAGTCGCCATCCCGACTTGCGTAAGTGGATGTCCAGCGAAGCTGCTCTAAACCACTACACATGAGTCCTGACGCATACGCTCAGAGTCTCGGGCGGAAACTGCTGCATCCTGTGTAATGTGACAAAAGCATGGGCGCGGCGTCAGTGAAATTAAATGCGTTGACAGTTGCAATTCACACGAGTGCTTCGAATGACGTCAACCCCATTTTTTGACAGCAGCTGTAAAGACAATATTTACGAGAAACATGAGCAGGAAGGTGTTCCCATTGTTCACAAGATCTTTATTATCAATGCCTAGAAGGTAATTCCTGTCCAGCTTATTCTTATTTTAAGATATAAGCTCCCTGCAAAACATAAAAATGAATTCTTTTAGGACTTGTAACCTCAGGGCACCTCAGGGCAACCTTGTTCAGGGCAACCTGAACAAGAACTGTGTGCTCGTTCTTTTACTTTTCCAGCTCGGTAACTGTTGTTACTGTTAGAACTATTGTGACTAGAACCTCATTTCTACGCTTTACTGCCCACAGTTTTCATGTCCTCCATCTGTTTGGTGTTGTTCTCCCGTGTCCTGGAGAGACGTTTTGCCTCTCGTTTTTTGCTTTGCTTGTCACGTGTGCGTTGTCTCATTGTTCATAACACCCGGACCCTGACATCATCACAGAATGTATATCACAATATCTTACGCATTGTTCACTGGTCCATTCTAAGCTTTGCTTGTTTTCCTCGGTGTCCAGAAATGGACATAAACACCGCCAAGCTACTTTGCTGCAGCTTTTTCTTCTGTCTGGGCATTTTTCTAGTTTGCTGTGTAAGAAAAAAATGTGAAATAAAGTAGAAAGTCCGGCGGAAGCTTCCGTAAAGGCAAAGTAGCAATGTATTTTTTGGCGATGTCTAGGACGATATAATTTTCCTGTTCTGCGTGCGTCTAGAATAAGACTCTCTAGAGTTTACAGTAGGCCATGTCAAGTTTGTCTTTCGTAGGATTTTTAGATCATATACTGAAGAGGCATCTCTTACTAGCGCCTACCCGACTTAAATGGCGGCTGTCCTTGCTACCATGAAAAGGTATCGTGAGAACCTTCCTAGCTATCGCGATCGCATTCGTTCCAAAAACTTTTATAAACACTTGACTCCCCACTTTCTTAAAGCAGTCTAACTTAAGCACGGTTCCGTGCACAGGATAAATCATTTGTCCCCTGAAAAGCGAAACATGATGCCGGTATAGGTTACTACAAAAAGCACGGAATAGGTATTACCTTGATAGGCGAAAACTGTGCCATTTTTATTCGAAATGCTCTTCACATTTGCTTTTCGTGTTTATAATCCAAATACCTACCCTTCGTTAAATTGCGATATTTACTTGTATTTCGTTTGCCGCACTTTGTTGTCTGTTACAAATAAATCTCTCCACTTCAATTAGAGCGTGTACGAACGATTCCAATCGAAAAGCTGCCGCCAAAGTCAGCGTTGCAGCAAAGTTGAGCCCGACGCCGGCTCCAAATACGGTTGCTCACAAGTCTGATCTGAAGTAATCGGCTTATCCCATGAGCCAGACGCTGAGGCTTGCAACGTACAGAGGTTTCCCAAAATAGCTTCATCTTGTTTTGGAGACTTTTTCGCGTTTTCGTACACCGTTTTTTTTGTCTGCATCACCAGCTATTTTCAGGACGACCTTGAACCTTTAGTAACCACCGGCTCTCTGGCAGCTTCTGCAGAAAGCTAAATATATAAAATGAAGTCAGTGGTGAATACCTGCAAGCAAAAAACAAAGATGAAGACCAAGAACGTTTTTTTTTTCATTTTTAGCTGTTGCATTCTAACGTCATGGATTACGTATTTGCTGCCGCAATTCGCCTCGTCAGACACGACTACCCCTCAAAAATAGCCATGCGTTGCTTTTCCAGGAACTTTATATGCATTCGAAAATCTAATGACTGCACAAGCATGGACGCCGCGGCAAAGAAAGCGCTCATTCTTCTCATCAGCCTCGTACATTTGTAACCGTTTTACTTCTAGAAACTGCGTCGGTGTTCTTTTGGGGGTGTGTTTTCTTGTGTTATTTTTGTCTACCAAGAATATTTCAGACATCTCTCCTCCTCAATTCTGCGGTGCAGACAGCCATAACGATCAGGAGACTCACTTTCGAATGTTTGCCCCAACTAATTCTTTCACAGTTTCTCCGAATGTCGACACTTCAGTAATTTTTCTACTGTGTTTTTCTCCATGCCGTAAGGCTGCAACTCACCAATTGTCTTTTGTTTCGACATTTCTTGCCTGGGTATTTCTACTTGAAGGGGATCGTAAACCACGGCAGTTTTGGCGCCCTGTTTTATTCAGTGGAAAAATGAAATACTAATGTCGTTGAAATATTTTTCAATCAGCCGTTTATTCATGGCCATTTAAACGCATTATATTGCTTGAAATTCAGGTACCATTCCTTCTTTTTAACATGTTTGAACTGGAACAAACACACTCATCAATTGCCCTTTCTCTTTTTTGACGATTTTTATCGGCACTCTGTTCACCCGAGCGTAACTCTCAAACATTCATGCATCCATTACCAGCAAGCTGAGTTGGAAAAACTGTTTAATAACGAGGCAGACATTTTTAAAATTTTATGCGTTTTTACCCTCGTTTCTTTTTTATTCCTTACATACCCGTGTTCGGAACGCTTCCTAGATAGTTGTTTATAGGCGTTGTTTACGAAACTTTTCGTAAGCTATCACTCTCGTGTCACAGGCACTTATAGCAGGCCGTATTTCGTTCGTAACCCAAATTCACACCTGAAATTTGCAAGAACTTTCCCTTAAGGCGCTCCAGTTTTATTGCCAATTCCCGATTGTTCTGAATTTTGAAGAACACTCTTTATGGTAATATTTCAGTGTAAACTCTATATCCCCATATTTATTCTTTCTTTATAAGGAAAATACATAAGACCTTTTTTAATAAGGTTTAAGGGCATTAGCGAACTTATTTGGGTGCTTTAATGTGGAAGTTGGCAGGTCTGGACTGCGGGATGCACGAAAGAAAAAAGCTAGGAGACATTGTTATTGGGGTGTATCGACCGATTCAGAGCCCATTCTAGGTCAATGGGGCGACGAGTGCTTACCACGAGTGACCGTTTGCCATTTGCCTCTTTTAAACCACGACGATTTTTTACTCACAATCGGAGACAAAAAATACTCGCGTACCAATCCTGCGAGAATAGAGAGATCGAGAAAGACAGGTGAAGATGTGCGTTCTTTCACTTTTTCATTCTTACTACTTGTTCTAACTTCCTACGCAAACAAATATTTTCTCTCTGTTTTTGCTGCTATTTACATGTGTTCCCACTCACTGTTACGCTACATGCCAAGCCCATTGCGAAGCTAATTCGAATCTCTACTTTTCCCGTAATATCGACTACTACGGGCTGCGGAACAGGGAGTCAGGCGGGGCTGAAGCCGCAGCTGTTACTTTAAAGAATAAGCTCAGCACCTGATCCCCACATTTCTGGAAGGATTTGACAAGCCTTGTGTCCACAAACAAGAATAAATAACCCGTTGGATTGGTCCAAACTGCGAGGCTCAACACGACCCAGTCGCTTTTTTGTCACCACACGTCCCGCCTGCCAAGGCGCCAATATTGAATCCCTCGTTCGCCATTCTTCTTCTCGTCCTAAAACTTGTTATGGCACGTTAATATCATTAGAGTTTTGATGTACCTGTAAGGGGGAGTAAATTATTTTCTTCTCGTAATTTGACTCACGATGTTGGGTGAAGGCGTTTGAAAGTGCATTTGGAGTGCCACGTAGGGGATACGATTCTCTTCTCTAATCAAAGATATAAGAGCCCTAATTATTTATATATTTCTTTCAGGATACTGTAAATACCGTTATGGGATTATTGCAGGAGTGGAGTCACATTGTAAAAACAAATAATATATAGACTAAAAATACATGTTGCAAGCACTTGAAATATCATGCATATATCCCGGGCGTTGTGCAACATTTGGCGCAGAGAAAGGCAAAGAATCGTCGTGAATAAAAAACATTGGTTGAATTGCTGGGGCAAATGACAAGCATAATAAAAACAAATACAAAAAGCAATTGCACAGACACAGAGTTAAAACTTGCGACATCGTCAACTCAAGAAATCACGGCGACATAAAAGTCAGCGCAGATTCACTCGCGCGAATAACAAATTTGTCAACTGTCGGCTGTGTCAACACAGTGGGTTGCAGTGCATTCCAGGCGCGTATGGCTCGTGGAAAAAAAGATTGGCCAAAAACATTGTTCTTGAAAGAATACTCATCAGGTGTGTGGCAATGCTTGCTTCATGTTTGGCGCTTACAGCTAGCCTTAACATAACTAGCCGGATTTATTTTCAAAGAGTTGTGTACAATCATATACAAAATTGTCAGACTATGAATCTTGGCGCGGCCCGCCAGGCTGGGCAGATCCGCTCTTTTAAAAAGAGCAGTAGGTGAATCGGTACGCCTACAGAGTGGTTATTACAATTATTACATTATGTGGGGCGCTTGAACTGAATAAAAAGCCGTTACAATAAATCGTGCTTAATTAAAGAATGAGTTCAAAAGCCGGGTGTGACCTCCGCGAAACCACTATTCAATTCAGAGGCCGAATTCCCACCCCCCCTTCCCGTATTTCTGGAACCACATCATTGTCATTGTAGTCGTCGCTGTTAATATTGTTATCATTATCACCGTCGGCACTGCAATCATCGCAATTATCATTATCATCATCGTCGCCCTCGTCGCCATCGTCGTCATCGTCGTCGTCACTGGTATTGTTTTCAGCATTCCCCTTCAAAACACTTCCGAAGCCTCTGACCGCGACGGCTTAAAACGCCTTTGATGCTATTGCGATGTTCCACACTTTAGCGGCCCCACCTGTGCTCATGGTGACTTTCCAAAATACTGCCGCTCGAGGCGCTTTAGTTTCCAGATCCAGTGACCGTATCGAGTTCCTTAATTGACCAGGGCAAAGTACCCACCAGAACTACCAAACAGGGTAATAACGTGTAAAACACTATAACACAAGGTCTAGGGTTCGTAAGCAAGCTTTATTACTTTCACAGAAGTGCGCTGCTTCATCTTAGACGTCATTGTAAGCTATGCGCTTGCGCAAACTGGCACAAAGTGGTCGCTTTTGAAGATCATCTGGGCATCAGCGAATTACGTTGATAGGTAACGTTCCAAAGCAAAATGTCCCCAAAATTATGGTGACATTTCAAAACGTGCAAGCGATAAATGCGTTTATCGCGCTTCTATGACTAGTGGCAAATGCTTAAAGCTAGACATTGTGAATCAGGGCAAATATTTACTATCCGAAACCCATGGAGACGGCTAGTAAAGGAAAGGCAATAGCAATCTTAGCTACTGTGTGGTCCTGGTTGTCGGTTGTAAAGAGACTGCTTTACCGTGAAAGCAGACGCCAAAGCCACTCCCAATGGAGGCACTAGTGTTGGGCAGCCGCAGTAGTGTGCTTAAATGAGCTCAAGGATACGGCAGATTTCGAACAACTGAGCCCGAAAAGGCACAGGCTTAGCTCCACTTTTAGAGGGAGGGAGGGGTTGGTGTGAGGGGGTCGTCGGATAGAAGGCAACGAACAAATCAAACAGGGAAACAGAGAGAGTGCATTGGTAGCTTACGCTCGTATCAGGGACGTAAGCGGTGTTCTGTATATACGTCTGCAAATTTTCGTACGCTTAACTACTTTTCGCTCGTCCGTGTTTCTAAATTGTTGTTGAGCGACAGTATCTTGTGGAAATTTCGTGCAATGTTCGTGACGCGATGGTTTCAGTGGTGCCGACTGGTGGTGACTTCAGTTGCAGCAAGCTACTGGATCCTTGGTCGCCGTGTACCATTTTAGGGTTTCCTCGCTTCATTTTCCTAGACGTAATTCCATACCGACCGAGCTTCAGAGCTGCTGCTGAGGAGAGATGCCTCAGAGTCCATCCAAGTAGAGAAAACACAGACCTACAGAAACCTTTCCAGTAATGCGATTGTGCCCACTCATTACAATCGCAATATTTCGTTTCCCAATGCGCCGTTTTCATCTCTCTGTTACTGCGACTAAATTAGACTTTACGAGCCGCCCTTTTTTAGCGCTGCATAAGCGCTATTTGCATAACGAGCTTTCGTACTTTTGTAATTTCCGTGTTTAAGTTTATCATGCAGGCTACTAGTGATGCGGCTTTGGGTTCACATTACCATAATCGTGTTTTCCTACCACTGCATCCCTTGTTTTGCATTTTTCGTTTTCTTGTTTTTTCGCCTCGGAAGTCATAAATAAACGGTAATAAGAGCCTGTGAAAAGCTTCACTGCTTCTGTAATTAGCTTGCTCTAACTATGCCTGCAGGCCTCAGCAAATATCTGGAGCACATGTTTCTAATTCGAACGCCACAATGCATTCCCTCGTTCTACTTTTAGCCAAATACAAAGACCACGACGGTTGGAACCGCCGCGTTTGCACTGCTTTCTGCTGCAAACAGCGCTTTTGCGTTTAGCGGAGGTGGTCACGCTGCGCCACATTATGAATCCAGAACCTACATGAACCTACAAGGTCATACGTCCCCGTCTGCCTTGTGGTAACATCAATCTTTACTCTGCGGTAACCAATGCTGACCTGTCTGGTCGGCCGTATGGTGCTGCGGACTTTCCAGATGCCTTGCTTGCTGTTCTAAATACCAAGAAAATTCTCGCTTCGGTCAGTATTGGAGGAGTCACTTGTAGCTCGTCACGTGCGTCGATGGTGCACTAAAATATAAGTTAGTAAAGAAGGCGAGCTTGTGGTCAAAGGCCTGAGGTACCTCGTCCTTGAACTTCAGAGCAAGAACATCAAAATAATTATATTCTCGCCGTCCTCCCACATGGAGCAGCTGCTAATCGTAGAGGTCCTGTAACCCTACAGCACAATTCGGACTATCACGACAGAAATGCGGCGTTGTGACGGCATGGAGGATTAAATGATGACAAACCAAGGCGAGTAACTCGTAGTATAGGATGCAGTCTTCGTCAACTCACTGTCCCTTCTACTAGACGTCTATGATCAACAGTGTCTTGCCCTAATTCTAAGGGCAGGTGCCACCCTGTTTCCTGTGTAGCGGGTCGCCAGATAAGCGGACGCTGAAATGCTCCACGCTAAAATGCTCCACCTTGCATTCAAACTAACATTCACTGTGCAAGGTCTACTCTGGAGGGCGTTACGGGTACTTCAGCCCCAGTAGCCTTAGTATAGCTGCCACTGGCCAAAGCTTTCCGTCGTGTCTATCACCGATTCCGGTTTTGTGGTCTACCGCATGTGAAAGTGTGTTCATTGTTTACTGATGGTATTCGAATCTGTTATGCCAATGGCTCTCTCTACAAGTTTGATAGTCAACACTGACACAACGCAGCCAATTCGCCTTCTTTCATTGGCTTTTCAAGGAGGCCCATTGGCCCCCCTACTGTTTTGCTCGTAACTGGAAGCGCTATTTGTGGAAAGGGTGGACTCAGCTTGTACTCGATAGAAGTGGCCAAAGACCTTCGTCCTGCAGTGGACACAACCAGGCTGATCATGATTATTATTATTATTATTATTATTATTATTATTATTATTATTATTATTATTATTATTACAGACCGAGGCGAGATTGACGCAGTCTACTGTGATCTAATTAAGGCTTTTGATCTTGTTACGCATCCACTGTTGCTCAAAAAACTGTTGCTCTGTGGTGTCAATGCTCCGCTAGTTGCCTTACTAGGCAGCTATCTTCTTAACAGACGCTTTTATGTCAGTGTAAATGCTCAAAGATCTGTCGACTACATTCCTGCCAGCGGCGTACCTCAGGGGTCCGTTTTGGGCCCTCTTTAGTTCTCTCTTTTCAGTAACGACGTATCTACCTCTAATAAGAGCTCGTTTTTCCTTTTGTATGCTGACGATATAAAGGTTTACAAAATAATTAATTGTCCCGAGGACTGCCTCGCCCATCCACTTGACATCTCATCTTTCGCGCGCTGGTGTGGTGAGCAGGGATTAATTCTTAACTCTAATAAAGCCAAAGTTATCACCTACAGCCGGAAAACGCATCCCTTCCAATTCTCTTACACGCTTAATAATGCTCTTCTGTCAAAAGTTTCCGAGGTTAGAGACTCTGGAGTGCTGTTCGACAGATCCTTTAGTTTCACTCCCCATATACGACAGATGGTCGGGCGGGCCCTCCGCTCAATGGGTGCGGTGTGCAGGTTTACAGGACATTTCACTTCTCCTGTTTCTTTTTAAAGCTCTACTCGTCAGTTTGCCTACCCCAATTAGAAAACTCATCTGTCGTTTGGAATGGAGCCTGCCAGTCGAACCACCAGTATCTTGAACGAGTGCAGAAAAAACTCCTGTCAATATATAAACACCGGCTAGGACGCAGTTCTGTTTCGTCCTCTAGTCAACATCAGCTACCTAAGCTTATTCCCTTCAGTTCAAGGCGTTATCGAGCTGATCTTCTTTTTCTGCTCGGGGTCATTTCCTGCCCAGAACTTTTGTCCCAGCTTATGCTCCGAGTTCCCCAGAAGTGCCCGCGATCACGCTATCCATTCCATACTGGGGCAACTAGTAGTCGTCACTCGCCTATCCACCGACTGCAAAGCCTGTACAACTTTCTTGGGGACAAATTGGATGTTTTTAATGGCTCCCTGCCCAGTTTCGTGGAGGGCTGAGTAGTGCTGTTTGTAGCTAACAGGATATGTCTTACTCCGTTCACATAATCTTGCTACACCACCTTCCTTTGTTTGTTTGTTACTGCATTTTATTCAACTTCTAGTTTGTATAGCTTTTATCCTTACCTCACTATCTTCCAATTGGCTGTATGTTCACTTAACTAGTACATTATTTGTGGCTAACTCTTCCGTCCATAGAGTGTAATATTATTGTTACTACCGTTCTTTGTGCTTCTATTAGTGTAGCGTACTTTTAGAGATACGTGTTTTATGTATATCATGTCATTTTGTTCTTTGTGCTTCTATTAGTGTAGCGTACTTTTAGAGATACGTGTTTTATGTATGTCATGTCATTTTGTTTGTTTTTATGTTTTTTAGCGTACCAGCACTAAGACATCACCGTCGTTCCTGGGCACTGAAAATAAATTGATTGATTGATTGATTGATTGATTGATTATTATTAATTATGTAACTATTCGGACTGTTTATATTGTGAGATTCTGCTGTATATTAGTGCCACATTTTGTCTTAATCAGTAACCAAGGCCTCGGCTGTTCTTGGGCACTCAAATAAACATTGATTATTATTATTATTTTTTATTATTATTATTATTACATTATTATTATTATTATGATTATTGTAGGTTGATACCAAGATCTTTCCTCTGCCGATTGGTCCACTGTCTTGATCCACTCTGATGTTAACGCGCAAGTCGACTGCTTCACTGAAATTGTAAACAACGGTATGGACCGGTTTATCCCAAAGAGAAAAAAAACTCGCAGAAATTTCCTATTTGGTTCTCAAATGAACTCCGAGCTCCCCGTAAGCTGAAATATCGCGCACATAGAAAGGCACGTGACTCTGGCCTCGATAAGTGGAAAGCAGAGTTTTGAATTCACCATCCAACGTGTAAACAGCTCTGTAAAAAAGACTGTAGTTCCTACCTTGAGTCCGTGGAAATTAGTGGAACGCGTGACCCTTCAAAACTCTGGCAGTTCATTCGTTCCCACTCACATAACGCAGATTATCGCATTCGTTTAGTTAATTCTTCTGTTGCTGAGATACTGATGCAGCCAAGTCCTTCGCGCGTCACTTTGGTGGCACTTTCGCACCTCCCAGAGACAATGAAACATCTCGATTTATCAACAGCGTGCGTGGGGCAAGTTCAGTTCTTCTTGGTGAGAAGCCTGTATTTGAAAGTCTCAAGCACATGAAACCTTCTTTGTCGTCTGGCCCAGAGGGCATTCCTGCGGCCATACTTAAAGCTTTTAAAGATATTCTAATTCCTGTTTAAACACCTATATTTAATAACTGCTTAACCACTAACACATTTCCAGCTAGATGGAACATTTCTAGAATATATTCTATTTTTAAGTCAGGCAACAGCACAGATCCAACGAACTACCGGCTGCCTTCAATCCTCTGTGCCGCGTCCAAACTTTTTGAGTCCTCGTTACACACAGTTTGGTCTTCGTGCGTAAAAAATGCGTTGTTTCCCGATCAGCATGGCTTTATAAGTGGGTGGTCAATGACACTAACCTTACCTGCTTTATGAGGCATGCATCCACAGCAGTCGCAGACCGAGGCCAGATTGACGCAGTGTACTGTGATATAAGTAAGGCTTTTGATCTTGTTGCTCATCCACTCTTGCTCAAAAAACTGTTGCTCTGTGGCGTCAATGCACCTTTAGTTGACTCACTGGACAGCTTTCTTAACAGACGCTGTTATGTTAGTGTAAATGGCCAAAGATCTGTCGACTACATTCCTACCACCTGCGTACGGCAGGGGTCCGTGTTGGGCCCTCTTCTGTTATTTCTCTTCCTTAAAGACGTATCTACCTGTATTAAGATCTCCTTTTTCCCTTTGTACGGTGACGATATAAAGGTTTACAAAATAATTATTGCCCAGAGGAATGCCTCGCCCTTCAACATGACATCTCATCTTTCGCGCGCTGGTGTGCTGAGCAGGGATTAATTGTTAATCATCTTCCCTAACAGCACGCACACACGAAGACTAAGGCAAAGAAGGGGACAGGACGAGCGCTGACTCACAACTACTTTTTATTGAAGAAAGACATGAAATTATATACTAACAAAACCGCAGCTGCGCATGACAAAACAAAGGAAAAATATAAGATGAACATAAAGCTTTATATGGTTCTTAACTCTAATAAAACCAACCTTATGACCTACAGCCGGAAAACACATCCATTCCAATTTTCTTACACGCTTAATATTGCTCGTCTGTCAAAACTTTCCGAGTTTCGAGACCTTGGAGTGCTGTTCGACAGTTCCGTCAGTTTCACTCCCCATATACGACATATGGTGGGGCGGGCCCTCCGCTCTCTGTGTGCGGTGTGCAGGTTCCCAAGAGATTTCACTTCTCCTGTTCCTTTTTTGAAGCTTTATTAATCAGTTTGCCTACCCCAATTAGTATACTCATCTGTCGTTCGGAATGGAACCTGCCAGTCCAACCACCAGTATCTTGAACGAGTGCATAAAAGATACCTGTCAATATATAAACACCAGCTAGGACGCAGTTCTGTTTCGTCCTCTAGTCAACATCAGCTACCTAAGCTTATTCCCTTGAGTTCTAGGCGTGATGGAGCTGATCTTTTCCTGCATGGGGTCATTTCCTGCCCAGAACTTCTGTCCCAGCTTATGCTCCGAGTTCGCCAGAAGTGAACGCAATCGCGCTATCCATTCCATACTGGGGCAACTAGTAGTCGTCACTCGCCTATCCACCGACTGCAAAGCCTGTACAACTTTCTTGGTGACAAAGTGGATGTTTTAATGGCTCCCTGGGCAAGTTTTGTGCAGGGCTGAGTAGTGCTGTTTGGTATGTGTCTTACTCCGTTCACACAATCTGGTCATGCCACCTTCCTTTGTTTGCTCGCTTCTGCACTTTATTCAACTTCTCGTTTGTATAGCTTTTATCCTTACCTCAGTATCTTCTAATTTTCTGTGTGTTCACTTAACTAGTACATTATTTGTGGCTAACTCTTCCGTCCATAGAGTGTGATATCATTGTTATTACCGTTCTTTGTGCTTGTATTAGTGTAGCGTACTTTTAGTGATACGTGTTGTAGCATCATGTCATTTTGTTTTTTTTTATTTTTGTTAGTGTACCAGCACTAAGACATCACCGTCGTTCTTGGGCCCTCAAAACAAATCGATTGATTTATTTTTATTATATTATTATTACTATTATTATTGGAACCTCGGACTCATCTGAGCTCACGGTGGTACAGCGGCGGCGGCTGCCGAAGGCTCTGTTCGTCACGAAACTTTCACCCGAAACAACGGAAGCCCAGCTGTGCTCGTACCTGACTGCCAGAGATGCTGCTCCTCTTGCTTGCAAGCGCATAAAAAGTAGGTACAACACCTATGCCTCCTTCTATGTTGCCGTAAGCAACGTGTGCTATGAATTACTGCAGGATCCAGCTGTGTGGCCAAATGCGTGTCTTTATAAGCCCTTCCGGGGCGTACTACGTGAGTCCATGCTGCACCTGTCTGAACTTTCCTCGCCCGCATGATCAGTGTTTGTTACCAAAATGTCCGTGGTTTGCGGACCAAATCTGCTCAGTTCTTTTTCTCTATAGCTTCGTCCTCACATAACGTAATCGTCCTTACCGAAACTTGGCTATCCTCCGAAATTCCGTCTAGCGATTATTTTACCGATAATTATGTTGTTTTCCGAAGTGACCGTACTGGCCCCACTTCTAAAAATTGCGGTGGTGGAGTGCTCATTGCGGTGGACAAGTCGTTGAACTGCCGTCGTCGGTCAGACCTTGAAACTGCTGCAGAATCAGTGTGGGTGGAGGTTCTCGGCGGTAGAAAAAATAGTATCCTAATTTCCACCTTTTATATACCTCCATCCATAAACTACGCCGAATTTCAGCGCTGTGTCACATCAATAGAGGGTGTTGTTAATGCCTACCCAGACACTAAATTTCTTATATGCGGGGATTTCAACGTTCCCGGTGTAGACTGGGATGATCGCACTGTCAGACACGATCATCATTACATTTCCCAGAAGGGCTACTGTCTGTTAGACTTTATTTCTTTCACTGGTCTGGAACAAAGTAATAGGTGTAAAAACATTTGTCGTAATGTTTTAGACCTTTGCTTTTCCAACCAGGCGGACCTTACCATGTCTCTGTCGGATACCTTGCTGGTCCGTCCCGACAAATTTCATCCTGTCCTTCATATCTCACTGCCGTATGTGTCGGGGCAATCAAGATGCTCCGGCCATTCTGCACATCCGACGTACAATTATGCTGCTGGAGATTACGTTGCTTTTTACAACTACCTATGTAACACTGAGTGGTCTCTCCTCGTCAAACTTCCCTCTGTTGATGACCA
This sequence comes from Haemaphysalis longicornis, assembly GCF_048455015.1. NCBI lineage: Eukaryota > Metazoa > Arthropoda > Arachnida > Ixodida > Ixodidae > Haemaphysalis > Haemaphysalis longicornis. Next base: position 142,626,973 of record NW_027526407.1, read on the forward strand.
AGTCGAGAAACTTTCTACACTTATTCAGCAAGGAATGCAAATGTTTATACCAAGAACGTCCAGAAAGAAATCAAAATTTCCGAAGTGGTTTTCTGCGGAACTGCGAAAGGCTTTAAAATGTAAAGCCCGTGCTCACAAGAAAATTCGCGGGCTACAATCCGAAGCTTGGAAAAAAGAGTTTAAGTATTTCAGAGCCCTGTGTAAAGAGCTGTATGATCGCGATCGGTCAGACTACATATCCAATGTAGAAATCAGCGCTACACGCGACCAGAAAAGTTTCTGGCAGTATGTTCGCTCTTGATCTGCTGGCAAGGTTGCCGCATCGTTAACCTTCTAGACGACAATGGAAACCCGATTGGAGACGTTGCTAATGCCTTTGCGGATCATTTCAGCTCAGTATTTCCAAAGGGTGAAGTTAACATTTTGTCGAACTCTTCCTCTGCGTCGTCTAAATTCTGCGTTCCCAAAAAAAGTGAGGACGACGTCCGGAAAGCCCTGAAGCGCCTCAAACCGTCATTTTCCTGTGGCCCTGACGGCATTGCTCCCGCAATATTAAAAACCTATGGGGAGCTTCTGATTCCCATATTAACCGCTATATTTAATAATTCAATTCAATATGCTACTTTTCCAGCAGCCTGGAAGTTAGCACGCTTGGTCCCTGCCTTCAAAACTGGTGCTAAAGATAGTGCTAGAAACTATCAGTCTCTTTCGCTACTCTGTGCGGCGTCTAAGCTTTTTGAGGCTGTGTTGCACGATGCTTTAAAGGGGTCCTGAAATGCCTTCCGCCGATGCATGGATGTACATGTAACCAAATAAAGCAATGTATTAGCAATCTCCTCCTGCAAGAATTTTGTTAAAGCGATGAGTATTAGCTGAGAAATCGTAAATCAAAAACCGCGAATTATCGTCGCGCCATATTTCCTCCTCCTTTCAACTGTTCCTTCGCTGTTGGCCTCCCCTCCCATGATGCTCCGCTCCTCAGCGGTGACGTACTTCCGCTATTGCGCTCCCACAGACTGCCGTCTGCTACGGGCCAGCTCTTTCGGCTTTTTCATCTCTGTAGACACCATGGACACAGGCTGGAAAAGCGAACGAATGACCTGGCCGCGTGTGTGCGGCCTGGCCTTGCCCTTTCGCGGTGTACGTAGCTGCAGGGCTGCAGTTGGTATCGGCGGCGAACTCGCAGCCGCGTGGGGAGAATCGTGCGCTCGTTCCCTTTGGTGCACCGCGCACTGTTTATCCAAAAAGCGCGGTCTCAGATGTGGCCCCGCTGGTGCCCGGTGTTATTTTGCGGTGGTTGTAATTCCTACTACCGGCGGCATGTGAAAAAAGACATTTTCAACCGACACAGAACCCGTGCACAAAACGCGCCGGATCGGATCGCTTTATCAGCGGCGATGAACGTGAAGGCGAAGAGCAAACCAACGCTGCACTCGATCAGCGAGACCCCGTGTTCTGACAAGCTGCACCCATGTGTTGCATTCAACACTGACGGGAAAGCGTTTGTTTGCACTTGTTTGGATAGTCGTAAAATGTCCAAACACTCCGGCACTCCGCTAGCAGATCAGCCGGCGAGACATTTCGGAAAACATTTGACAGATGGCGCCGTATGCATTAGTGTGTCGCTACGCAAAACTGATGAGACGCTCTACTAAAACTCCCATCGCGGTGTCACGTAGCGGGACGCAAACATTTAGCGTTTAGCGTATGCAAAGGCCACAAACGCTGTACTAAAACTCTATTAGCAGCAAAATAGCGTGCGTATGTGAAACCGCTTGCGTTTACAAAGCTGCACGCCGAGCGCGTACGTTTCAAACCTAGTGACATCGTTTAAATACACTGGCAAGCACAGTGTAACGTAGTCAGATATCAACCGTATGCTCAGGCGACAAGCAAGAGCTTGTTTTATGTGGGGCGGAGATTGCGCATAAAGGCCCGTTCGCACTTGCGACGAAAGCGACTGAGAGCGGCAGGAATTCCGTCGCTTTGTCGCGCGACGATCGTTTTCGTCGAATGGTCGGGACAAATTTTGGTTGCGCGACAGAATTCCCGTCGCTTTCGCTCGCTTTCGTCGCAAGCGGGAATGGAAAGTTCTGCCGCTGCCGTCTGCTACGCAGCTCAGAGGTAACCGCGCGATCTGCTCGGGCCGGATGAACGCGCACACTCCCGCACGGCAGCGCCCCAAGCGGCAGACGGCCGCGTACATCGCTCCCGGCGCCCGCCTGGAGCCCGCCCTCGGCACACTAGCCAGTATATTTCAGGCACTATAATGGAGGAAAGATTTTTTGCTTCCGATGAACCTAGTTCTTTGCCCCTGTGTTTTTAAATACGTGAAGTGGTTAGCACGTCGTCCTCACGCAACTCTGTATCGTCGTAGCATCGCTGATTGTCCGAACGAAGCTTGCAGCTAAGCCAATGCAGCGACCGAAGCTGTGTGTGTGTGTGTGCATCGCCTCCTGTGTGTTGTGGACGCGTTCGTTTCGCGATGAAATGCGACATTGTACTTCTGCGGGTGGATAGTGCTTCCCATGGTCTGGATTATCTTTTTCGAACGACGTACCACTCAACCTCGCATTTGGTATGTGCAGTGTGCCTGGCTTAAAGCCTTCTCGCTTGCGCGCCAGAGTTGTGACTTGCTGCTCGTCCCCGCAAACCGGGTGTGAGGTGAGTGCCGTATTTACGACGGGCAGGAGGAGGCAACTCATCGTCTGTCAATCGCGGTTCAGACTTGCAACGCATGTTGTGACGTTGCGTTCGTTCGAAACGCATCTCTGGATTGTTTTGAAGTTGAATAAAATGTACGCGTCAAACCCGGGCATTCGGCTCAGGGCGTTCTCTGCGATTGCACCAAAGAAGTGCCACGGGACTTTCTTTATGGTACGTACTCACGTAAGATAAAATCCACGTCGTGTTATGGCCGTGTTGCATTCAATACAAACGGTTAAGCGATTGTTTACACTTGTTTCGTTTGTCGTAAAATGTCAAAGCACTCCGGCACTCCGCTGGCAGATCAGCCGGCGAGCCGACGCTGAGCAGACGACTCATCTCTTTGCCGGAAGTGCGTGAAAAAGCCGCCCAATAGCAGGATGTCTAGCTCATGACGAACATCTGGGAATCGATGATGTAGACATGTGAAGATGGCGGCGTCCAAAAACACGAAGGAAAGGGTGGGAAAAAAGCGACAAACTTTGCAACAAAAGTGTGAGCTTTCCGCTGCGCGTAAAAGAGTAATACTTGGCACAGGTGACGTTGGCGACCCAATCTAGCGATTGCGCTAGTTCATTTAGTGTGCTCAAAATGCCTTTCAGGGCCCCTTTAACTTCCAGTGTTAAGGGCATACTAATTTCCGAACAGCACGGGTTTATGTCCGGACGTTCCACAACCACTAACCTCGTTTCTTTCATGCAGCGAGCGTCCGAAGCGGTTCATCATAGGAGGCAGCTTGATACTGTGTACTTTGACCTGAGCAAGGCTTTTGATGTGGTCAGTCACCCATTGTTAATTTCTAAGCTGTCTCTCCTGAACATAGATAATTCGATTCTTGACCTCCTAATTAGTTACTTGCGTGGGCGGACCTGCTACGTAAATGTTAACGGCCAGCAATCCTATCGTTACTGCGTTTCCAGTGGTGTGCCACAGGGGTCTGTTCTAGGCCCTCTTTCGTTTTCTTTATTTGTCAATGATGCTTCAGCTGCTATAAGGCATTCTTGTTTTTTACTTTATGCTGATGACATTAAGATTTTTGGGGAAGTTTCGTCTCTTAGCGACTGCGGGCATTTGCAAAGAGACGTGGATGCATTTACACTCTGGTGTAAAGAGAACGAACTGATAGTGAACGCCGCGAAAACCAAAGTGTTGCCATACACGCGTAAAACAGACTGCCTGCTTTATCACTACTCAGTTCACGATGTTACTTTGCCTCGAATCTCGACGACAACTGATCTTGGCGTGCTCTTTGATAACCAGCTGACTTTTACACCGCACGTTCGATTCATCAAACAGCGAGCTCTCCGCCGCTTGGGCATGGTCTGCCGGATGTCTAAAGAATTCCGTAGTGCAAAGTCCTTCCTGAAACTGTACTCCACTGTCTGTCGTCCCGTGCTGGAATATGCCTCGGTTGTCTGGAATGGTACATGCAAATCTAACAGCAGGGCCATTGATAAAGTGCAGAATAAGCTGCTGTCCATACTTAGACATCGTTTCCCTCACGAGTATCACCGTCTTGACTCTAGACCACGGTACTTGCAAGTGCCGCCTGAGCTAAAGGCTAGGCGCGATACACCTGACCTCTGATTTCTTTTTAAGCTCATACATGGACACATTAGCAGTGCGAAACTGCTTTCGAAGCTCCAGCTAAGAGTGTGTAAGGTGAAGCGCTCAGTCGGCGGGGACGACGACGACGACGACGTCGCGGACACATGCCCGTGAAGGGATTGTCCTCGTTTCGGCATGGCCGAAAAAGACGAAGTGGCAGGTCACACGAGCCGATGACGGTGAACGCGAGGGCCCTATGAGAGCCGGCCACGACGGTGGGGTGACGAGGCCAGACGGGAACGAGGAAGGACGGCCATTCGAGTGGAGGAGTTCCGAGAGGACGGTTCGAGGAGAGCGGCGTCCAGGCGCAGATCGAGAGCTCATCGGGTCTCGGGGACCCAAGCTCAAAGGGATCTACCTGATGCCAAGGCCTCCCCTGACCAGCGTCCTATTCCCCAGTGTCCTGGCCCGTGGCAGGCACGCGCGCTGCGTCGTGCCCCGGTCCTGAACGACCACGGCCTGGAGATCGTCTACCGGCGGCTACCAGGTGCCGGCTGCCCGCGGCCTTCCCTGACGTGGCGCCTGGTAGTGACCAGGTTCCGGCCACGACCGCTCCTGCAAGTGCCGTTCGTGGAAGAGCTGCGACGGAGTTGCATCGGCAACGGGCCAGCACGCGAGACTTCCAACGCGACCCTCAGCGCAACGCAACGCGACGCCCCGACGCCCGAGTACTACGCCACGTCACGGTGAACTGTTTATGAACTTTTCTGTTGCTCTTTTGTGGTGTTTAGATTTATAGGCTTTTCTGTGCATTAGTTAGCGTTTTAGTTTCTTCATGTCGCATTTGTAGACTAGTTATTCCTTTTGGGTTGTTGCTAGCTCTCTGGTAGTCTCTTGTCTAAGTATTATTGTCTGCATCATGCTTTGTTCTAAAATACATGTTTTCTTCGTAACCTCACAAAGCGCCCTCGTCTGATTAACTGACGACTGTGGCTAGCCCCACACGCCACCGAACACACCCTACTCAAGAACCTGCAGAGGGGGGTTTTCCTTCCCCTCCTCACAAAATTGGCGTCCGCGACAGGACGAGGGCGTTTGCGCATTGAGAGGTTACGGTGCGACAGTTATCCCTGCATCGGTGTACGATGAATGTGCAGGACTTAGTTGCCACCGGGGAGCGTCTTGGGTTGCGTGAGGCGGAGTTGCGTGCGTGGGTTGACGATGCTCTAGCGAAAGCGCGAGATGAGAGGGCGGCAGAGCGAGAGGCTAGCCGTCAGGAGCGCGAAGCTGCACGAGTGCGACTCGAGCAGGAAGAAAAGAACCTCCAGCTAAGACTCAGGTTGGCAGATATTGGGGAGAGTAGAGGCTCTGGGGAGACTGCTGGTGACGCGCATTCTGCGGACAGCCCTGTCTTTAATGTCAATCCGCACAACTTCATTCCCGTCTTCAATGAAGCTCGTGATGATTTGGACGCTTATCTGAAGCGTTTTGAACAAGTGGCGATCGGACAGCGTTGGCCGAAAGAGAAATGGGCCACAGCGCTCAGTTTGTGTCTAGCCGGAGAAGCTTTGAAGGTCTTCGGACGGCTGTCTCCTGACGAGTCCGTCGATTATGACAGGACTAAACTGGCGCTACTGCAACGTTTCCGTTTCACGGCTGAAGGCTACAGGGAAAGGTTCCGGCAGAGCAAGCCGCAAGACAGTGAGACGGCGAAGCAATATGCGACGAGACTAGAGAGTTTCTTCGACCGCTGGGTGGAGATGGGAGGTACTCCTAAAACCTATGACGGAGTACGAGAGTTAATTGTCTCGGAGCAATTCCTGACCAACTGCCACAGCGCGTTAGCAGTTTTCCTACGGGAAAGGGACTGCACGAAACTCTCGGAAATGACGCAGGCCGCCGATCACTTCCTCGAGGCCCAGCATCAAATCAACCTGCTGCACTTTAAGGGAGCGCAGGACGCTGGGTTGTCAAAGGAGGCGAGGAATATGAAAAACCCAGCCAGAACCCCTCGGTGCTTTCTGTGTGACAAGCTGGGTCACCAAGCCTCAGATTGTCGGTCGAGGCCAAAGCAACCGTACTGTTCGGATTGCCGTCAAGTTGGTCATAACGTCAAGTCTTGCCCTAAACGAGCGAACAGCAAGGAGACGGCATCTTGCTGTATGTCACCGACAGAACGCCAATGCGTTTCTTCGAAGGACAGGGATGGGAGTCCTCTTTGTGGTCATTCCTGTCCAGAGAGGGTGCAAGAAATGAGGGTTGCCCGCGCGGTACAAAGGAACTCCACGCAGCCTCGGCTTCCAGTGCTCGAAGGGGAACTCTTCGGGAAGAAGGTTTCTGTGTTGCGGGACACCGGAAGCAATACACTGGTGGTCCGTAGGTCCCTGGTTAGCGATTCGGCGATGACAGGGACAAAAGCTACGCTGCTTCTAGCAAATGGGGAGAGCGTCGAGGTCGAAGAGGCAGTTGTGGAAGTATTAACGCCTTATTTCTCCGGAAAGGCTACCGCAAGGTGTATGCAGACCCCAATATATGATGTAATTGTGGGAAATATTCCAGGGGCACGCGATGCCTCAGATCCGGATCCCGCGTGGAGGGAAAAGGGCAGCTTATTATGGGCCGCAGAGACGAGTGGTGACGTGACTGCCGCACCCTCCACCCAAGTCGTCATGGGGACGAAAGGATCTACGACACGCAGAAGGAGCCCCACAGCGGCCTTGAACGTCATCCAAGTAACCCCGCAGGAGCTTCGGCGGGAACAAGAAAAAGACCCGACTCTACGGATATGTTGGGACAGGGTTGGAACACCCGTAACCGGCAAGCGAGCGGGAGTTCACACGTTTTTCGTCAAAAACGGACTTCTGTGGAGGCAATACGAAATGTCAAGTGACAACGTTTTTCAACAGGTCGTAGTCCCGAAGAAGTTTCGGTCCCAAATACTGAGCTTGGCACACGAGAGTCCAATGTCGGGACACCTGGGAATCAAGAAGACAGTTGGGCGTCTGTTGGAAGCCTTTTATTGGCCCGGGGTGCAAGCGCACGCGCAGCGGTACGTCCGATCATGCGACGCTTGCCAGAGGACGTTTCCAAAAGGAAGAGTCCCGAAGGCACCACTTGGGTGCATGCCGCTCATTGATACACCGTTTGAACGAGTAGCGGTCGATATCATTGGTCCCATATCGCCAAGGTCATCAAAGGGCAACCGATACATTCTGACCTTGGTCGACTTTGCTACCCGCTACCCAGATGCGGTAGCGCTACCAGATTTTGACTCTGCCACGGTGGCCGAAGGCTTAGTGGAAATGTTTTCAAGGATAGGTTTTCCCAAAGACATCCTCACAGATCGGGCCTCATACTTCAATTCAAAGTTGATGGAGGAAGTTAACCGTATGTTGTCCATCAAACATCTCGGCACTACGCCGTACCACCCCATGAGCAATGGTTTGGTTGAAAAGTTCAACGGCACTTTGAAGCAGATGCTGCGGAAATTGGTCCAAGAGCAACCTAAGGCATGGGATCGTTACTTGGCACCGCTCCTGTTTGCCTACCGGGAGGCGCCCCAGTCCAGCACAGGGTTTTCCCCATTTGAGCTCATCTACGGACGGCAGGTGCGAGGACCATTAACTATCCTTCAGGAATTGTGGACTGGAGAGAAGCTCGACGAAGAGTCGAAAACCACATATGGCTACCTGTTAGACCTCCGCGAACGGCTTGAAAAGACGCTGGAGTCGGCTCGACAAAACTTGCTCCAAGCCCGGGGGTCCCAGAAGAGGTGGTATGATCGACGGTCTAAAGCACGAGAACTCAAGATCGGTGATCAAGCTTTGATTCTGCTCCCAACGACTCACAACAAACTACTGATGCACTGGAAGGGGCCATTCAGGGTCTGTGGAAAGAAAAATTCTTTTGACTACTGGCTCGACCTTGGACACTCCAAAAAGCTATTTCACATCAACATGCTCAAACGCTATGAAGAGCGAAAACCGGAGATCGCGTTGCAGACCTCATCATTCATCGTGGTGGAGGAAGCAGAATCAGAATCCCGGTTTCCTGACTACAGCACTCCTGACCACTGTGGAGTCGAGTCCGTTAAACTTTCGGATAGTCTGGATCACGACCAGAGGAGACAATTGCATGACCTCTTACAAGATTTTCAGGATATATTCTCAGAGCTTCCAGGAAAGACTAATCTCTTGGAGTGCCAATTGGAATTAACCACGGAAAACCCCATCAACACACCACAATATCCTCTACCGTTCAAGTTGCAAGAAATTGTGGACAAAGAGGTAAAAGACATGCTGAAACTCGACATCATTGAAGCCTCCAAATCGCCGTACAACTCCCCGCTAGTTCCGGTGAAGAAACCGGATAACAGTTATCGAGTTTGCATAGATTTCCGCCGCATCAATGACATCCTGGTGGCAGATGCGGAACCTATCCCAAGAACAGACATTATATTTGCGGAGGTCGGGACAAAGGTTTTTTTCTCGAAGTTTGACCTGACCAAAGGGTACTGGCAGGTGCCTTTGGACGAGGCTTCACGGTCAAAGACTGCTTTCTCAACGCATTCTGGGCACTACCAGTTTAAGTACATGCCTTTCGGCATCAAGACGGCGTCGGCGGTTTTCACACGCCTCATGAGACTGTTATTGCAGGGCATGGATAACGTTGTTCACTACATCGATGATGTCCTGGTCGCCACGAATAACTGGGAGGAGCATCTCGCGACTCTCCGGGAACTTTTCGGACGGATTCGGTCTGCTGGCTTGACAGTTAAGCCACAAAAGTGTGAATTGGGCGCCACTTCCGTGACTTTCCTCGGACATCGTTTGGGAGAAGGCAAAATACAACCTGTGGAAGGTGTGGTCACGAAACTCATTGAGTCGCCGAGACCAGAAACCAAGAAGCAAGTACGCTCGTTTTTGGGACTTGCCGGATATTACCGAGACCTCATCCCACGTTACGCTGAAAAGGCACAGCCTTTGATTGAAATGACCCGAAAGACCGAGAAAAACAAGGCCGAGTGGAACCCTCAACGGGTGCGAGCTTTCGAGATTTTGAAGGCTGCCTTGTCTTCTGGACCTGTCGTCAGAGCTCCGGACATCCGGAAGACATTTGTACTGCGCACCGACGCATCGGAAAGTTGTTTAGGTGCTGTACTGATGCAAGAGCATGACGGAGTGCTGCACCCGGTTTCTTACGCCAGCCGCCAACTCCTGCCTCGTGAAACCCGCTACTCAGCCATCGAACGGGAATGCTTGGCACTAGTTTGGGCCGTGGAGAAATTTTACATCTTTTTGTACGGAACAACATTTGTTGTCCAGACTGACCATCAGCCCTTGAAGTACCTCGCTAGCGCCAAACACCTTAACAGTCGAGTTCTCCGGTGGAGTCTAACTCTACAAGAATATTCATTCAGAGTAGAGTACATCAAGGGGTCCGAGAACGTAGGAGCGGATTACATGAGTCGCCTGTTGCCGCCAGCCGATAAGTAAGATAATTGAGGTAATATCTTAGGGTAACGGTGCAGTGGTTGGTGTTGTTGGGTTCAAGCCAAGTGTTCTTGACGACGTTCTTTTTGTACCTACTGGTGACATGACACTGCGAATCGTGAAGTGGTGTGGTGACTCACGGGAGACTTGTAGTGCGCGAGTGTGTGTGACAGTCACAGAATGTAAGTGATTGTGTTCACCGTGTGCGGGATGGTGTTCACCGTGATGCCAACTACGTCTACCCCGTCCAACCAACCAGCAGTGATTCTTCACCTTCTTGTGCAGTTTTTTTCACGGAAGAAAAAACTTTCTAAAGGGGGAACACATGTAAGGTGAAGCGCTCAGTCGGCGGGGACGACGACGACGACGACGTCGCGGACACATGCCCGTGAAGGGATTGTCCTCGTTTCGGCATGGCCGAAAAAGACGAAGTGGCAGGTCACACGAGCCGATGACGGTGAACGCGAGGGCCCTATGAGAGCCGGCCACGACGGTGGGGTGATGAGGCCAGACGGGAACGAGGAAGGACGGCCATTCGAGTGGAGGAGTTCCGAGAGGACGGTTCGAGGAGAGCGGCGTCCAGGCGCAGATCGAGAGCTTATCGGGTCTCGGGGACCCAAGCTCAAAGGGATCTACCTGACGCCAAGGCCTCCCCTGACCAGCGTCCTATTCCCCAGTGTCCTGGCCCGTGGCAGGCACGCGCGCTGCGTCGTGCCCCGGTCCTGAACGACCACGGCCTGGAGATCGTCTACCGGCGGCTACCAGGTGCCGGCTGCCCGCGGCCTTCCCTGACGTGGCGCCTGGTAGTGACCAGGTTCCGGCCACGACCGCTCCTGCAAGTGCCGTTCGTGGAAGAGCTGCGACGGAGTTGCATCGGCAACGGGCCAGCACGCGAGACTTCCAACGCGACCCTCAGCGCAACGCAACGCGACGCCCCGACGCCCGAGTACTACGCCACGTCACGGTGAACTGTTTATGAACTTTTCTGTTGCTCTTTTGTGGTGTTTAGATTTATAGGCTTTTCTGTGCATTAGTTAGCGTTTTAGTTTCTTCATGTCGCATTTGTAGACTAGTTATTCCTTTTGGGTTGTTGCTAGCTCTCTGGTAGTCTCTTGTCTAAGTATTATTGTCTGCATCATGCTTTGTTCTAAAATACATGTTTTCTTCGTAACCTCACAAAGCGCCCTCGTCTGATTAACTGACGACTGTGGCTAGCCCCACACGCCACCGAACACACCCTACTCAAGAACCTGCAGAGGGGGGTTTTCCTTCCCCTCCTCACAGAGTGCCTATTAAAACCACAAGAAAATGTCATCCTTTTCGTACTCTCAACTCCTGTAACCGACATTGCCCGCTGTTCAGGCTGCAGAGCACGTGTAACTTCTACTCTGCAGACGTAGATATTTTTAACGGCTCCCTCAATCAGTTCAGTTCAGACACTTCCAGAATTCTCATTCGCTAATATGCTCCCTCTTATTCTGTTACATGGAACTATATGGAATATTTCTTTGCTCAGTCCTACTGAATGGATCTTGTTCTAGTTATAGTAACTTCTTTTTACCTGCTTGCCTTACTGTATAGAAAGTATGCTGTTTATATGACTCTTTTGTTGTTTTCCATTTTATGGATTGCTGTTATAAGGTTACACGATTATCTGTAGTGTACAGATGTTCTGCTTCATCGGTACGATGTAATTACCAATTCTGTTGTATCCTGTCAGTTTTGTTTGTGTTCATTGCATGTAGTGTATACGCTATCTACGTTTTTTACTGGTTTGTACGGTATACTTTGTAATATACATTCTAAAAGTTATTTTTTTTTCTACTCTTTTATTTTATACGCTGTCAAAGTGTTCTTTCCTTTCACTTTTTGTTTTCCTTTTTTCACCTGTATCCATCTGTGTACCAGCACCAAGGCATCACGGCTGTTCCTGGTCACAATAAATATACATGATTGATTGATTGATTGATTGATTGATTGATTGATTTATTGATTTATTGATTGATTGATTGAATATTATTATTATTAAAAATAAACTGTGATTTCCGATTTGTTGGTTTTATAACCACACACGCAGGAATATGTTCGTCATAGAAACGTCTTGCGGACATCTGTCGGGTTAACATGAACATTGTTTTGCACCACCTTTTGAATTGCGTTGCTGGATCAGTGGCAAAGGCGTTGTGCGGCTGTGCACGAGGACGCGGGTTGAATTCCCAGCCGCGGCAGCCGCTTCTCTGATGAAGGGGAAAATCAAAAGCGCCCGTGTGTACGAGATTTCGGTGCACGTTAGACATCCCCAGGTCGTCAAAATTAATCCGTAGCCCTCCACTACGTCCCGCTTCATCGCCTGCGTTGCGTCGGCGCGTTAAAACCCTACAAGCAATCAATTAAATTGCATTGCGAAGGCGTCGCTAAGTATACAGAGAAAAAAAGCACACTTGGGCTCTATTAACTGATAAGATTACTTGTGGAGAGGTAAGAGTATCAAGTACAATTACGAAAATTTTGAACTACCATATAAGTTCAAGTCCTTAACGCGGAATATGGTCAGGGCACTCATTGGTAATCTCAGCAGAAGCTCGCTGAAAAAAAAGTCATCGGTTTTTTGTGATTCAAAGTTAAGGTTTACTGTAGTGAGCTTCTTTTCGTTTGAAGTTTAAGGTTTCTGGATTAGTTGAGATAATTTTGAAGATGTGCAAAAGTGCATATTACTTCCAGGCTAATAGTATTTCTAGCGGATTCGTAGAATTTATCGCGCTAACTTGTGTTCCACATTTGCGACATTTTCAGTTTTTACGAGTCATGTCTTGCTTAAAAGAACCATTTGCCAGGAATTGTGAGCGTCCTAACTTCCCGCTTAAAATCCAAAACGCAATTGTAGTCTGAAGGAATACCATAACAAAAGGCCATAAAATGTTTTAACGGGGGTGTGCCATGCACTTTGTTTCGGCTGTTCCGTGCTACGGCGAAATACAACGGACTTTAAACTCGGTCGTGGTCACCTAAGCTCAGCGTTCTGATATGTGATGTGTCTCCCCTGCCAGTCCTCGTTCATACTACGATTTAGAAACAGTGTAAAAATATTTTCCGGAACTTCAAGAAACATTTTGCAGCTAATTGTACTACTTCTAAAGGAACGTGCTGGTGAAAAAACATGTCGGGCCCCCTTCAATAATATTTCTCGCGGATATGCCGATTGCGTCAACCTTAACCATAAGCGTGTCGCCCGTGTCAAGCGTGTCAACCATAAGCGTGTCGCCCGTTATTCCGTGAGAATTACCCGCGGCTCCCTCTTAGCCGCAACCTTGGAATAACGACAGCGCTAACCTCTTGTTTAGTGTTTCCGAAACGAGGAAGTTTAGCCATGAGAACAGCTTTCAAGCGACAGTGGCTTTACCGTGGTTGTTTCGGCAGCCCAGCCTGACGATGCCGCCCCGTATCGACAAAACTACGTGACACACATAACCGCGTGTCACCGCATGACACACGCGTGACCGCGTGACACACGAGTCGAACGCAACCCCATAGGGACCATACGAATCTCCACGTCACGTTAAAGCACCTGCAGTACTTACACGAACCATGTGCACCCCCATCTCCCCTTTTTAGGATATCTGGACCACCGCCATAATGTGTTTACCTGACATGCCACTATAAGCAGTGTTTAGATTCGCATAATTACTTGCACAGTAAAAATGATCAAAATTTAAGCGAAAGCCACAAACCAATCTTGAAATCCAAATACCGGCAGTGAAGAGCTAATCAAAAAAGTTCTGTAGTAAGATGACGCACCATTTGGTTGGTTTTCAATCAAAGGGTGCAGAGATGAAACGAGAACACGCGAAGCTCCAGACGAGGAAATTGCCTCAGGGAGTGATGAGGTAAACCACATTTGCATACAAAGTCGAAGGAACTAGAATTGATCTGAAATGAGGGGTGATGACACCGAATGAAATTGAAATCAGCATAACACCAAACAAAGGGGAGACAAAATTTTACCGGAGGCACCCATACACCGTTTATCCGTACTACGGGAGCACGGAACTTATTTGCGAATTCCCCAACTTTATAACAATCGCGCTTTCAATCTAGCACGTTTGCGAAAACAAAAATGTTTTCCTCGCGTGTGCGCACAGCAGAGCGCGTTCGCGCGCTCTTCGTCGACGTTGATCGTGGTCATAATCATCAGCCGCTGCCTGTTCAATTCAGGACGAGGCCACACTGCCAAATTTGGCGCCTATTTCTTACAAGCCACTCCCAAAATTTTCTTTCATCTGCCTCGAACTGAGCATCCATTTTCCCGTTTTCCCTTCTTCCTTCTGATTCTCGGTCGTTACACATGCACTCCGATCCTACTCGGTCGTTGAAATGACTTCACCTCCTCAACTACCGCTATTTCACGGGCCTGCTGAGGGCTCAACTTTAAGCCATGTTGCAAGTTCGTAATTCACAGCGCCCGACTACTATCGGCAACCATTGCAAAATTGAGCGCTTTGCGAGACTCTACTGTTTTATTAATATGCAGCACCGAAAATCCGCAACTGTGTAATATTTTTTTCCGCTTTTTTCCGCTTATGAACTCTCTTACTCTCTTTAAGGTGCCACGTCTACTAATAACTGATCTGCTTCATTTGCTGAGCCGAGCTCGTTTGGCTCGCCCGCGGAGTTATCAAAGTGTCCTTTTCATTTCCTTTTAAAGAGCATTTAAACTGCTCTGTAATAAATGACGGGTTCCTCAAGCACACCAAGTGCCTGGACAGCGGCACGTGTGAAGTAAAGTTGTGATGGCCGATGTGGAGTGCGCAGGGTTAATAATATTACGTTATCTTCTAATTCGTCTTAAAACTCTACAGCAGTCATATATTAAATATTGTAGTAATGCACACGAGTCTGCAACACAAAACATCTATAATACTCCTTCGGCTGAGAAACCGTTTCTTAAGGTACACGTTCACGCGAGAAATGCGACTACACGACGGCAGTATGGGATACTACCCCTGACACACTACAGATCTCACTGGAAACATCACAGAAGAACTACGTTTTTCTTACTTAAGGTTATTATAGTAGATGGGCTGGAATATCAGGCTTTGAGAGTACACCTGGCACACATCCTCTAGGTTGTTGTGGAAATGTTTTCCTCCTTATCCTGTCACATCGACTGCATCACGCTTGCAACTCCATGAAAACGTTCCTCAGTCGCATTAAAATTCCCTTAGAAATTTTAAGCCTCGGGAATGTCTCGCACAGGAAGGAATTGGAATGCCTCTTCCAGGATGTGGTTGATCATAATTTCAACCGGTGTTACTCGACGATTCAGCTGCTATTGCCTTTACAGGAGCTGTCAAATTTTTTTTGCTGGTGACTTTGTTTACTGGGACATAAATGGAACCCCCTCCCATCTAGCTTCGTAAGGGTACAAAAATGGAATAAATAACTACATACATAAATAGGTGACTGTTAATGTTTGAGCTGCCACACACAGTGCAGTAAAAATTAAAAGTTGGAAAAATTCGCTCCACTTTGCGCTGAATGACGCTTGATGGTGGCATGTGCATGGTGAGTGATTTCCAGGACTTGCTTAATGATGAGCACTTGAGGCCAAGGTCCTGGGTTTTGATTTTGTTTTTCCGACTGAAAATATTAAGCACAAAAATTTTTAAACTGTGCGCACGTCACCGAACTTGTAAGTAAAAATGCAGAACTCCTCACATCGGTACTTTCAAAACAAAGCTTTATTACTCCCAGACGTAAGAGAGATTTTTTCTCGTTGGTACACAGTCTAAGAAGCGCACGCGCCTTTTAATGGGGAAACATTTTTTGAGGGAACCAAAGCAAAATGTGTGCGTAACGGGATAACTGTGCCGCCCCATACCCGGAGAAACAAATCTGTATTGGGCGAGCCTATGATATTTATTTGTTAGCTAATTCGATATGTAATTGACCTAAACTTGACATAAATCAACATTTATTCATTAGAATAGATGATTGGTGGGCTTAAAACTCATAGAAAGACATTACAAATAACCGCTTGAATCAAAGAAAATCGTTCGGTTTTTTACGCAGTGAAAGCTTACTTTCCTACATTACCATTCAATGTGCGAAGCAGCGTTCTGTTGAGCTCTTGCGTATAGAAAATGAGAATAAATGATTGGTGTATGTGACAATTGTATAGAATACAAGCAAATGTATGGTAATAACCACTGTTGACGCCACTATGGCAGCATAAATGTCGGAACAAAAAGGTAGGAACTTCAGGAACGAAAAGGGAAGTAATCTGCTCATCGGAAAAAGCATAAACAGCAAACAGGTAGAGCTTAGCAGTTAATACGATGGTTTTAAGGTGGCCAGATGTAGCGGGACGTGTTATTTCCACGCTTTTTTAATAAACTGTAAGGTTGGTTAAACCAAGATGAGCCGTAAGTATGGTTGATTGTTTGTATACGGTTTAACGCGCCGACGCAACGCAGGCGATGAGGCGCGCCGTAGTGGAGGGCTCCGGATTAATTTTGACCACCTGGTGATCTTTAACGTGCGCCGAAATCTCGTACACACGGGCGTTTTTGCTTTTCGCCTCCATCAGAAAAGCGGCCGCCGCGGCCGGGGCCGTAAGTATGGTTAACAATTAGTAGAATAGTGTGAGGTTCGCTGCAGAATTTTTAGATAAATGGAAGCGTGTATATGGCTTTAGCGCTATGATGAATAATGATACGTATATTTCATACAGAGAAAGAAATTAGATTAAGATTTCTCCAAGGACTTCAGTTGGTCGCTTAGCTTGTTGATGTGTGTGGCCCTCATATGAAACATGAACGCAAACATGAGAGCGTAAACATCTCTACCGTTCTTGGCTGGCTGGGAAAGTGTCGCTTTGCCGGGTGTTTACGTTACGAAAAGGGTGATTCAGATACAATGCGATTAGATTGCTTACAATCGCCCTGCATATCGCTCATCTCACCTCTCCCTAGATTGTGCATTCCTATCACGCCCAGAAACTTTTTTGTAATTTCCTGTCTGGCGCCAAAAATAAATAATCGCAATCAACCATAGCTAAATCATCACATCTTGCAGTGGAAGACGCGTTCAGGAAAACGTTTCATTCTCTGCTTTAAGGCAAAGCTTTCTAGCTCTGCCAGCCAACGGTTCTTTCGCGGCGTGCGAGACAATAAACTCCCACCGCGGCGGAGGCGAGGAAGGGGGGTGAGCAGAGGGTTTCACTCCCGTTGCACACTTTAGATGGTGCGTGGGATTTACCCAGCGTTCCCCTCGTGGAGGTGCCTGCCCAAAAGCGGGCGCGTCAGCGGTACAGCTTTGTCGTCTGCTTTAGCGGCGGTTGTTTTGGACATGTTTTGGCTCAGCGTCGCATCCATTGCGCGCTTCCTTCCGCGGCTTGATCAACTTGTTCGACAGCACCTCCAGGGTTAACCGAACCCGGTGGAATTAAGTGGCCATACGGCAAACATGCGTAAAAGATTTATTTGCATGGCGGGAAAACAAATGCAGAGACCACATACAGACATCTGGCTGCTAGAGAACCGCTACCTTTTGCGCACTGCTTGCCACAAATGGGACTCCGTTTTCTAAATTGGCGAACACCAATTCGGTTGTGCTTTAAGAGGAATTACAAAAGGCGAAAGGAGCAACTGGTCCCGATAAATAGCCCTCTTAAAAGTTACCTCGGCTTTCTCAAAATTCGTAAACTTACTAAACTAACTAGTTTAAATCCGCATAAATGGGAATCATTAAGCTCACATGCCGAGTTGTTTTGGTGTATGCGCTTGTGTCGCGCGGTGGTGTAGCACTGATTGATTGTGGGGTTTAACGCGCCGACGCAACGCAGGCAATGAGGTGCACCGTAGTGGAGGGCTCCGGATTAATTTTGACCACCTGGTGATCTTTAACGTGCCCCGAAATCTCGTGCACACGGGCGTTTTTGCTTTTCGCCTACATCAGAAACGCGGCCTCCGCGGCCGGGAATCGAACCCGCGACCTCGTGCTCAGCAGCGCAACGTATTAGCCACTGAGCCACCGCGGCGGGTCTTTCCAACCACCTTCACAACGTGGATTGCAGCGCTTTTGTTCCAAGCGCAAAAGGCGGATCGTGCAGCGTGCAGGGAGGTGTGATTCTATAGCTCGTCTGTCTATTTCCCTACAGTCAGTTAGCTAACACAGAATTTCAGCCTCAACGGGTCTTTTTTGCCTTAGGAAGCAAGAAGGGAAATAAGCTAAGCAAAAAGGTATGGAAAGCAGGAACCCCGATGTACGGCGCTCATTGGCGCAACTGCACCGCTTTGAAGTACGCCCTGGAACCCACTGGAACGTCGCGCCGAACCATCGAGCCGTCTTTGTGGCAATATAGAAGCAACCAGGCGTTGACCAAAAATAAATATAAAAATGTGTCACATAATGCGTATACCGTGCGTGTGTCATTGAAGCAGATGTAAGCATGATAATAAAGCTATTCCTATGAGAATCACGATACTCCTATACAACCAGGAAATCTAAGAATAACCAGCTCAACCTTAGCTCACGCTACGTATATACTGGCATAGCCGAGCTAAGCCACTGCTTATTGTTTTTGTCATTATCCGGCCGCTCGCTCGCGAATGGCGAAGAACGGCGTTCTCTCTCCAATAAATTCCCGCTCCGTGCTCGAGCGCGAAACGAGCTACGAGGAATATTCGGATTCTTGCAAGCAGCGAAGTGCTTGATAAATTCCTGGGAGAGGGCGGGCGTCCTGCCTGGTTGTCTGGTTCAGGCGGCTACAGTTGACGAGGAAGCTGATGAAGCCACACCGGTTGGTTACAAGGGCGGCAGAAGATGCCGTGGTGTAATTCTGGCTCACGGCAGAATAACATCACGATTGGGAGCATCCTCAATGTGGTCATCAATAGCCCAAATATCTTTTCGCGACACTCGCTAAGGTTGTTGTTGTATGGGTTGGTTCGCGCCATTGTCTGTGATGTGAATAACGATAAAAGGGACTCTGCAACACTTTCGATAAGAGCTTTCACTCGTTCCTTCACGTATGAAAGCACTGAGAACGCAAAATTATTCAGCAATCCGGAGCCGCACTGCGTGATTTGCTCGTCGCAGCAGATGCACCTTCTCTTTCTGCTTTGTTTTTTTTTGGCGATTTTAACAAGTGGCTGTAGTGGCGGCGTGTGCCGCCGATGAATGAACGACTAGACAACTTGAGTGCCCATCGGAACAAAAGACCTCTTTATTCCAACTTGCGCATGCTGATATACCTAAACAACAGTGGCGCCACCTGCGGCAGTGATCGGGGAACCGAAACCAAATAGACAAATATACAACACATTACCTTCCTTAAAAACAGCTATATGGATTAGTAATGTAGTAGTTTAGTATGTTAGTACATATGCAAAAATAATATTCAAAAATGCAAACTGTACATTGAACATAGCTATATAGTACTACAAAATCACATCATTTACAAAAGAAATCCACCACACTGGATATGTCCGTTCCATTCGCTTTAGCACAACTTCGCTTGCTACACGTTGTAGCCATAACGCTGTGGTGGTAGTCTCTTTCTTGGTGGTTGCACCCTGCGTTGCTGTGTGACTGCTCTTGGAGACTTGGCCGACTGCGTCGCAGCAGGCGACCTGTGCGCCTGCGCAGCCGACGGAGACGTTGGTGCCTGCGCAGCCTAAGGAGCCGTGGGCGCCTGCGCAGCCGAAGGAGCAGCAGCTGAAGTCGTCGTAGTTATCTCTGGGGTGGGACGCTCACATGTAGGCAGATATCCTCCTCCCCTAGCTGTACCGTTTCCTCCCCACGTATAAAGGGCGGCAGAGGCTCGTGGCGCCTTTGATAACTTCGGTGCATTCCACGTTTTGCCGTCAGCCAGGCGGAAAGAGGATGGTCCCTTCCTGCTGATCACTTCCCTTGGGCGGCTGAATTCGAGGTCGCCTTTAAATCTAGTAGTGGGTTTCTTCACTCTGACGAAGTCACCAATGTCAACTCTGGTTTCTCTTGCAGCCCTCCGAGCGTCCGTGTATCGTTTGCTGCTCTGTTGCTTTTGCTTCACCCGCTCACGTAAACGCCGGAGTTCCAAGTGAGGATCATCAAAGAAGGTGACCGACGGATGCCCGACGACATCCAACCGAGTTCTTGGCAGCCGCCCGTGTAGCAGAATAGCTGGAGCCCTTGCCGTTGTAGCATGCGGTGTGCATCGGTAAACACCCAGATACTCTGTTACCGCCTGGTGCAAGGGTCGCTGCTCAAGAGCCGCCACTTGAATGAAGCTGTTTAATACTCTCTTAAAGCGCTCCACTTGGCCGTTCGCTTGTGGATAGTATACTGACGAATGTTTGACCTGGATGCTACGATCTTGAAGAAATGCCTCAAACTCCTGAGATGCAAACTGTGGACCGTTATCGCAAATAACCCCTTCTGGGTAGCCTTCGCGCTCGAACACGGATACTAAGAAGCGTATTACTGTGCTGATTGTTGTCTCGCTACAGAAATGCACTTCGGGCCATTTGGAATAATAATCGAAAGCGTCATTGCATACCTGCAATCGTAGGGCGCCCTCTAAAATGGGCCTACAATATCCATGCCTAGTTTGAGCCACGGCTGCTCTGGAAAGGGGACCGGTTGCAAGGGTGTAGCTCGCACCTTGACGCTCTTGTCTGCTTCCTGGCATATGCTAGACCTCTGGATAGATAGCTCGACTTGGCGGTCCATGCCCGGCCACCAATACGTTTCTCGCAGGCGCGCTTTTGTTCGCACCACTCCAGGATGCGACTCATGTGCTGCAGCGATTACCTGCTGCGTGAGTGATGTGGGAACCACAAGCCGTTCGCCACGCAAGATCAGATTGTCTACCACAGAAAGTTCGTCACGTACTTTGAAGAACGGCTGATGCTCGGCCGACAAGGATTTGGGTGCCGGCCATGACGATTGCACATAGATTTTGCTTTGTTGCAATGTGCTATCTTGCAACTGGGACTGCTCAAACTGTTATCTAGTAATGCAGTAAGGAATTTCGAGAACCGATACAACCTCGTCAAACAGCGTTTCTTCTTCCTGGAAAGACGACGCGGGCAAGCGTGAGAGTGCGTCCGCCACTTGGTTTTGCTACCCCTTGCGGTACTCGACGGTATAGTTGTACCGTAGTAGGCGTTCTGTCCATCGCGCTACCCGCAAGGGGCGCCTTCCTGTTTCTTGTGTTGAAAGCAATGCTACCAAGGCTTGATGATCAGTGAGCAACGTGAAGTGGCGTCCCCACAAGTACACGTGCCACCGCTCGCACGCCCAAACACAGGCCAACGCTTCCCGTTCTCCTACCGAAGATTTTCTCTCAGCTGGCGAAAGAACTCGAGACGCGAAAGCGACAGTGTGCAGTTTATGCCCGTCCACCTGCTGTAGGACCGCTCCAAGTCCGCACTCTGATGCGTCCGTCGACACTAAGACTGGAAGAGATGCATCGAACATTCTCAGTATAGAGCTAGACGCCAGCGCGTCTTTGGTCTTTCTGAAACTAGCGCCTATCTCGTCGGACCAAATGAATCGCTGCCCCTTTCTTAGCAGGACACGCATTGGTTCAACCTTGTCAGCGAAGCTGGGAATAAACCTAGAATAATATTCGACCAATCCCAGAAATGATCGAAGGCTGGCTGGATCAGTGGGCGCTGGAGTGTCTCGGATGGAAGCAACCTTTTCCTTCAACGGCACAATACCGTTTGCGGTGATCCTGTGGCCCAAGAACGCAAGCTCCGGCGTATCGATGACGCATTTTGTGTTCAGTTTGAGTCCTGCCTCTTTTATGCGCCTCAGAACTGCGGTCAGATTCGCCATGTGCTCCTCTCTCCCCTTCCCAAACACAATGATGTCATCGATATAGAACAGGACGCCGCTGCAGCCCTGCAGAATTTTCGACATCATACTTTGAAAAGCAGATGGTGCTGACGCGAGCCCAAAACACACGCGCTTAAAACGAAAGAGCCCGTCATGTGTTCTAAAAGCCGTTAAATCGCGGCTCTCGGGGTGAAGCATGACCTGATGGTAAGCTGATGCAAGGTCAAGCTTGGAAAAGTGGGTTGCCCCCACTAGACTATGCAATAGCTCTTCTGTATGAGGGAGGGGAAAACTATCTGCTACGACGGCTTTGTTTACCTGTCGAAGATCTACACAAAGGCGGATACCTCCATCTTTCTTTTCAACCACAACAATGGAGGACACCCACTCGGATGCCTCTATTCGCTCTATCACGTCCATTTTTTCCAAGCGGCGGAGTTCTTCCGAGATTCGTGGCCGCAGTGAGATGGGAAGGCGCCTGAGTTTTGAAGCAACTGGCTGAACTGTGGACTGTGTTTTGACGCGGTGAACAAAACCCTTCGCGATGCCAAGTCCTGGACCAAAAATAGCACCAAACTCTTCGACTAATTCTGATGGAAGGTGAATGGACTCCTCCGCCTCTGCCTTGACTGCGGTGTGCTCCGTTCGAGCGCTAGTACGCACCGCTGTCGTTTCAAGGCACTGTAGCGACGAGCCATCAATCTGCAGACCGAGCGCCCTGATTGCATCAATACCCAGAAGCGAGGTGCCTTGTTCAACGACATAAAAAAGAGGAGCTGTTGTGCAGTTATTGTACGTGACATCAGAAAAGAAGCAACCACACACTGGAATTGGTTTCTTCCAATAATTCAGTAGTCTAATTCGAGCAGCTGAAAGCTCCTGTCCTTCAAAATGCTGCCTAAATAGGTCATGCGTCAAAATCGAAACTGATGACCCTGAATCCACGAGGAAAGTTAACTTCGTTTCACCAACTGCTACTGATATGTAGATTGCGGGACGAGTGGATGTCGTCACAGCCAGAATGCTCAATACTTCTTCAGTTATCGAATTTTCACCGTCTAGTTCACGAAACGGGGCGGCGTGTCTGTTGCAGACTGAGCGAAAATGACCCATAATACCGCAACCATGACACCGCTTGTTTTTGGCGGGGCAGCGGAATGAAGCAGCGTTGTGCCGGTGTGAACCGCAGCGATAACAATGGGCCTGTTGGCTGCGTGACCGCTTCGAGGGGTCGCCGGAAGAAGGTGCGGGCGGCGGGGTGTTTCCGCGAGCATTTATGCGCTGAACATCTGCAGTCGCAAATTCCTTGCAATCATTGGTTGCCTGCTCAAACTGCGTCGCTATAAGTACAGCTCGAGCGAACGAAAGAGAAGACCCCTCAAGCAGCAACCACTCGCGCAAGTTCCGATAATACGCCCGCAACGAACTGGTCACGCAAGATATCTTCCTGAGAAGGAAAAGAGCATGTAGCAGAAAGCTCACGTAACGCGGTAACGTACTTATTGATTGCTTCACCGACTTGCTGCACGCGCCTACCGAAACGGTGCCGTTCGACCACAACAATTGATTGTTGTCGTGAAGTGCGCATGCAGCGCGGCGACAGCGATATCGTACGATGACGCTTCGTGTTTTGTCTGAGAAGTGTCCTTGACAGCTCCAGAATCTGTATCAGTAGTTGGCTCACCGGGCTTAGCGTTGGCCCAAGATTGAAGTCGTAGTGTCTGAAATATGCGCTGGCCTTCTACGCCGAGGCTGTGGAGTAGGAGAGCCTTGCGACGGTCCGACGCATAGTCCGAAGCACCAGATGCGAGCAGAAAATTCTCGAAGATGCGGATCCATTGCGGCCAGGCAACAGTAGGGCGGCCAGGCGTGGGGCGGTGGTGCCAGTCCGGAAACACTCATGGCACGGGAACCAGTCGGCGAAAATGACGAAAATCACGCCCCCTCCTAAACGAGCATCCTCGTCGCCAATGTAGTGGCGGTGTGTGCCGCCGATGAATGAACGATTAGACAACTTGAGTGCCCATCGGAACAAAAGACCCCTTTATTCCAACTTGCGCATGCTTATATACCTAAACAACACTGGCGCCACCTGCGGGAGTGATCGGGGAACCGAAAGCAAATAGACAAATATACAACAGTGGCCATCGAGTGTGATCATTGCTGCCACTGAGATGAAGCCGGCCAATGGCCGCTACACCGCTGTAATGACTTAATTCAAGCGCTCAGGAAGCGCAAAGATCGGAGCAGAGAGAGAAATCTGTCGAGCCAGTTTTGAGTTATCTGATGGGCATAGAGAAGTAATTTAGGGCTTAGGCATTTTGTGGCCCCAATATCTAGGTAGTAGATGTTTGTTCACTACGTTCTTAAAGGATTTCAGATTTAAAAGAAAGTTAAAAAAAGTGTTGCAAGGTTCCTGTAATATTCTGCTTACAAGGAAAAAGGCTAGTGGAACCAGTTGCAGTGGCGCAAAGGTGAGATAGTTAAATGGGGGTGAGGTCACCATAATTACGTCATTGTAAAGGTCGTAAGGTAAAACGTCTTGTATTGAATGAGCACCCAATTAAGCGAGATTAGCTACTGTAGTCCTGTCGGGCACTCCGACGACTGTACTTAAATAGGCAGTTTCAATATTGAAAAAGCTCTCACGTTAAGCAGCAAAAATTGATCCAATCACCTGTTACAACAAGGATGCGGATCGCACAGGCGTTGGTGGCTAAGAGAAGAAATGGCAGCGGAAGGTGAACACGGTAGCTCAAGAGGTCGCAAGCTGGCAAAAACCCAGTATCAGCTGCAAGACAGGCCTTATGCTACACACTTTAATGGATTGCCTGGAAGGTACGCTTTTTCGAGCGCAGGGCTTGTCCAGTTGAGAGGGGACCTAAGGAGATTTGTTGAGAAAATTAGGCGAAATCTGTGAATTACTCCCTTCCAATTTATAAAAGGCATCTTGTCGTTCGCTATAAGAGGGGAAAATTCAACGCTAACGCAGATGCTCTAAGCCGTGCGTTCTAAGTAATGCTGCCTTCGTCCTCCCTGTGACTTCTGTTTCGTGTCTTCGTGAACAGCTTAAAATTAGCCTAGCGGGTATGTGGGAGCAAAATTATTGCTCCCATTTGCTGCCTCAGTTGATTATTTCCGCACCGCGTGATTTCAAGTAATCAACCTTAGTTATGATCATTTTAGGCCGTGTGTAACGTTTGACACATAGTGTGAGATCTTATTTTAGGAGTCTTGCGTCCCGCATGGGTCTCTTGGTGTAGAAAGTCCTAATTGGGGATAGACACTTAGAAAGGAGAGTTGATCACGTTTTTTGGAGTCTGGTGTTCCGACGGAGGACAGCGGGCGCTTGCTTGCGCTGGGGGTTGCCTGTTGTCGGTCGGTTCTTTGCAAGCTGCAGAACGATCGATGAGCAACCGGTGCTGTAAAGCGAGACCGGAAGAGCCGGGTGAAGCTGGTCGAGACACCTGTACAGCACGGCGATGTACTTGTGATCCGAACCTGGCAGGTGACATCTGTTCATGGAGAGGTGCGAGGTGGAGCCGCCCTTTTCCGGGAACACTGGAACAGCAGGGCGAACGAGCGCGCCCGGCAGCCGAGCCACGTGGAGGCAGCTCGCCTTCATGGCGCATTGTCTGGCAGCGGGGGGGCTGTTGTGCCAGAGCGCCCGGCCCAAATTCGTTGCACGGGGCGACGCGCCAATCAGGGGGCCGATTCACGCCTCGACCAAACCATACCAAACCGCCCGCGGTGGACAGGCTGAAACCAGCTAAAACATGCATCCCCGCAGAGTCGCCTCTCCTTTTCCCGTAGTGGCGGCTCGGCGGAATCATGCATCGGGGAATGACCGGCAACCGACATGCAACCACATGCCTGGAGACAGCTTCGCTGAGACGGCGACGGCGTCGCATTCCCTCTCCCCGTCGGGGCAGCTCTGCTGACGCAACTGCTTCGCCTCAATTCGTCGGATTTCAAACTTCGGCCAGCGAGAGTCCCGATTGCAGCGATTGAAACTTTTTGGGCCACAACGGACTCCCGGGGGTATAAAAACCCACCCGGAGACTCTTACGGCGACACTTTTCGGAGGCACGTTTCGGAGGCACCGAGTGGAGAGGTGTTCTCGCCTTGGTGGGAGCCATGTAACGCTGTTGTTACCATTGTACATACTGTACATGAATGTTGCTTCAACTTTTCGTCGGCTCGAGAACTTCATCGCTGTGCTCTGCACTGCGTCGATAGCGGACGGAGCAAGGCAACGCCGCTACACCGGTGACTGCGCTCGGATGACCAGTCGCAGCAGTGGTGGCTGGGGTGAGAGGGCCCAGTCCTAACAGTGGTGACAGCATCGGGATGGCTGATTCCCAAGATCGGGGACAAGCTGAGATGCGAGTCCCAACAGTGGCTAACAAAGATAGCAGCTTGGCAAAATTAGGATAGAGAAAGGCGTGATATTCATCTGTATTCTGAGCATTCGCTGCCGAATATCCCAGAAAAAGACAGACTCCCCACAGTCTTCAAAGCAGTTATCAATTGTTACTTGTGGTGAACAGAGGGGACAGTTTGTCGACCCAGCTATAAGACCCCGGAATGTAATCCATGTTTTAACAGGAAGCATACCAGTAGGTATTATAAAAAATGTTCTTCTATTTGGCGGAACACACACTTTACACACTCTATTAGGACGTCTTGGTATGGACAATGGAGGTACGGGACACAATATAAAGATGTGGGAAAAAGCCCACTAACCAGGACATCATAAATACACTTGCACGAAGCATTATGTATGTATCCAAGACTAAACCTAGCCTGTAAAAAGAGGAACGTGTGAACCAGTTCTTTGAGAAATCCGTGCGGATTTCGGGCTGCTTCCACAGACACCGAACTCAGAAGACCATCCGGGAGAAGATGCGGAAGACGTGTTTTCAGTACAGCTTTCAAAAACGGATGTTGAACATATCGAAAGTAGAATAAGTGCGAAACAAGCAGCCAAACAAAAAGATCATCAAGCTGGAAGAGAAACCGTACAACCGGAAGAGAAAAACATCAAATGAAGGTCACGAAAATCAGGAGAAAAACTTGTATCCTGTGGCTAGAGCAATGTAACACCTGTAGGACATAAAGAAGGCAGGTGAAAAGAAACGTGTCGCACGCCCGAGCACTGGAAAATATGAACTGGTTCCGTCCATGCCAATCATTCATTTGGCGATGTAGCTTCGAAGCCTGCTCTGACTAATGCCTATCAGTATTGCGAAACTGTAACAGGGTAAATCATAAATATGTCGAGTCACTGCTCCGATTGCTTCCCGCGCGACGCTTGAGTGTCGTTCTTATTAGCCCAACCATAAGCCACAGCTTTCTTCAAAGTTCACCGCCGCAGCTGAAACATCACATAGATCTTGTATTATGGCAAGAGCATTCTACACGCTTGCCTCGTCAGTAAAAAAGAGATATATCTTCTGCATATAAGATCAGATCATCACCTCAAAAGGCGATAGCGTATTGTCTCAAACAATATTGTACTGTAGTATGCGCATACATAACAGTTAGAGGTATAAGCAAAGAAGGAGTGGTGATAAGGGGCACCGTTGGTGAACTGATGAAGGTACGTAAATTGTTTCGGTTGGTTCATTATTGGCTATCATTCATGTAGAGCCAATGGCATAACATATTCTAATATGATCGGTACGCAATGATCCTACAAGCACATACTGTGCAACTCGAAAGAGGAATTGGTGATTGACACGATCGAAAGCCTTCGCCAAATCTAGCCTTATTAGGGATACTTGGGCTGAAGTACCCGACACATTCAAGTATAGACATTCCGATGCGAATAATAGTTTGACCACATCACCTGAGAATGTCTGGTCAATATACAGATGGCATTCGAAACTTGAAGGCACAGCTACAGGCGTTTGATGTTGAGAAATACCGAGGAGCTGTAGTGCGGGCGCGATCACAGCGCTTTTCCCAAGTGCACCCATGGCGCCGGTCGCTCAGCGCCTTCATGTCTTGTCTAAACAAGGACTTGAAGTTCAGTACAAGGGAAAAATTACTGATGATAATAATGTTATGATGATGGTGTTCGTGGGTTATTATGCAACCCTATTCTATGCTCCCAAAAAAGGAGCGAATGAGGAGTCGACAAATGCATTCGTTCGCTGCCCAAATAAACCTGGAAGAGTGTGGTTCTATTACCCAGGAGAGTGGCATGCAAAAATTTATCACTGCAGAATTTTACCAGACATTCCGTTCTTTGCGGGCACCATTTTTACTTGAGGTTTATCGTGAGGCTTATAACATTATTATTATTGTGGTGGGGTTTATTTAAACAGCCAAGGAACCGAGGGGATCAAGCGACGGAGGCCAAAGAAGCCCGAGCAGCCGAAGAAGCAGGGCAGCCAGAACTGAACACGATCACGCTGCGCATGCTGCGCGCTTGATGCGTGGGGATTGTCCGTGGGGATTTTCCTGCTTCAGCTTGGATTTCGGCCTGAGGTTTAATCCCTTGACCCGGACCTCTCCTCTTCGTTACATTATTATTATTATTATTATTATTATTATAGAACATGTGCAGAAGAAGTTGTTATCTATATTTACGCACCGTCATCACAATCACAGTTTTCATCCTGATTCTGACTTACCCATAGTCCCTTCCATCCATTCCTTGAACTGCAGACGTATGCGTGCAGACCTTGATTTCTTCACAAAATTGTTCATGGTGACCTTTCTTGCGCAGACCTGCTTAACGTTTTAGAGTTTAATGTACCACAAAGGCCCACCAGGTCGCATCGCCCGTTCTTGACCGCTGCGCGCAACTCCAATCATTCTCCTGTGCGCAGAATACAGAATTGTTACAACCGCTTCTTTGAACGCCTTGACATCTTTCAGAAATCCTTTACAATTTACCGTACAGCGCTGTTGAATACAGTATATTAAACACCTATGATATGTCTGTCGTTCTTTTTTTTTTTTGGAATTTGTTTTCTCTGCGGTTGTGTCTATCCAACTGATGGTTGCGACGCAGCCTACATTGGTGAAACTGGGAACTTCAAGAGGCGACTAAAGGAGCACAAAAACGACGTTGCTAACGGCCGCACCCAGCTAAACGCCTTGGCAGAACACCAAAACGTAACCGACCACGTCATCGCTTGGGATTCGGCCAGCATCATTGCCACCGAGAAAATACTATCAACCCGCCTACTCCGAGAATCATTCCACATCCAATCAACCCCGCACGCTCTTAATCGGACACGTGGGCCTATGCCTACAACATACGCATGCGCTTTGCACCGTTCTAAGCATGTATAATTACGGCCGAGCCATTTTTCGCTTCATATGTGAACAAGAGACCCGTACGGGCCCCGAAACGTCATTTGTTTTACCTATTGTTTTTAGCACTTTGGCGAGTGTAGGTTTTGTACCAACAATGATGGTTGCCTATTTTTGAAACTGTTTACTGTCATTTGTTCGTCTTATCATTTGCCTCTACACTCTTGCCGATGTTTTTGTTGTATTACTGTCAAACTTTGTTGCTCTGCCTGTCGTGTGGCCTTTACAACAGGCAGAGCAACACAGGCATCTTCTTTTTTTATTTTTTACCTGTACCCAGGCTCCGCCTGTGCTTTATTTCTGTCATTTTCACCACTTCAATTTGTGTGTGTCTTGTCGCTTGTTTGTTTCTTGCTATATGTTTCTTGTATTTTGTTTTCATGTAACTACCCGTGCGCCAGCACTCAGGCCTATGGCTGTTCCTGGGCACGTAAATAAACATGATTGTTTGATTGATTATTATTATTATTATTATTAATAATATTATTATTATTATTGTATACCTTCCACCTACGCTTGTCGAGAACCCCACTGTTCTAGCCACTGCGCTACCATCGCATTCAGGGCTGCCAGCATTTCCTTTGGGTTCGTAGCGTAGTAGTCGCCTTGCAACTTTGGCTGAGTTTTAATAGTATTCGTCATCTGAATTCGTCACTTTAGATTTTAGACTCTAGGGGGTAGATTTTAGTTTTAGAGCGAAGCTGCTTGCCTCTCATTGGTTGGAACCTTTCATGTTGTAAACGAAAAACCCAGACAGGACCCCGAAGTTCTGGCCCAAGACCGAGCGCGTGCGTAAGGCTACCCAGGCATACAGCATAGAGTTCAGTATTTTTGTAAACAAAAAACAACAACAAAACAAGCCTGGAAACCGCATGATGAATGATAAGGCGCCGGTGAACAATGTGACCCGGCCGCCTCATGTGTTCTGGTAAAGATAAGGTTTGCAGCTGCTCTCGAAAGGGGAGGGAGAGGATTTTCGTCATGCGAGGGATAGCACATGCGTCAGGCTAGGCATGATTGAGCAGTTCTCACCCAAGACGCCGAGCGCATGCGTCAGGACCAAGCATTTGCCGCCAGCAAAGCCGAGGGCAAGCGACAAAAAAAAGCCCACCAAGACGACGAGGAACATTTCGTACGTTCTACCATCCGCATGTGTAGTTGTTTACAAAAGCTTCGTTGGACATTGTTAAGTTCGGGCTCCGCATGTAATTAATGAAGGCCGCCGGTGGCCCATGTATTGGCGTCGCCTCCGCTGGTAGCTACGATCCTGTGTCTCTTTCATGTAGCCGCACGGACGCCAAGTTCGGAGCCGCGGAGAGCGTGTGTTGTGCCCGTCCTTTTGTGTGTCAAAGGACGGGGGTGCTTAGCCTGAGTACCTCCGTCGCGCCGGAGGTGGCTGGGTCATTCGGCATAACAAGCTGGCGGGAGGCCAGATTATCGTATCTTTTAGTGTTGAAAGCGCGCGCGATGTAAGTTTGGAAAATCTTTGACTCCGGCGGCGGGCGCTCTTCGTCGACGGGTCGTTCGCCTCGACGATGGTCGCCTCGGCTGGCGGCGTCTCTCCCCGTGGTCTGTTCAGGTGGGCGGCGGCGCCCCTTTAGTCTGGGAGGGAATTAGCAACCCTCATTGTCCCGCCGCGCGCGCAGACGCACGCTTCGTGGGAGGCGTCGCGCGGAGGGAGGTCAGCCGCGCGGGGACCGCTCCGGGCCCTCGGCTTGGCTTTTGTGCAGATGCCGCCCGCTGAACGTAATGTGTGTCCACGTAGGCCACAGATGTCCTGTGTTTGCTTGTCGGGTGCTATGGCGTTCGTGGGAAACGCACTATGAGTGTGTAAGAGAGAGTGTTAGGTCACGTGACCGCAGGTGGGGTCATGTGTGTGATTGGCTGGTTCCTGTGGCCAATCAATGGTTTGTAATAATTGTTTTGAAAGGTTTTTCTCTCTTTCTTAAACGCCCCCTTTTTGGAGGCGGGGTTTTTGCTATCAAAACCGGAGTGTTGGGTTTTGTCGAAGGTCGGTCGAGAGGGGATCTAGTTCAGATAGATCTCGGCCGAACAGGCTGCTGCTGTCAGAGTGACAATGTAACCGTCACTCTGACCTGATGTAAAGTTGGAGTAATGTAAATAGTGTAAATAAACCCAATATCCGGCAAGGAAGGCAGTCCTCATTCCTCACCCGCTCCAAGCATCGGTCGTCGGTCATCGGAGCGAGTCGAGATCGTCCTCTCGGCTCGCGCATCAAAAGAACATCCCTATTTTGTCTCCATCAGTTCGCCAAGAAGATGGAGAGGCGAAATTTAACTGACATCCACTTTCGCCTGGCGGGATTGCAGCTTTTTCGATTTAACTCAGTTTGCCCGGCAAAAGCTTTTTTAACCACCTTTCTCTTAAGAAATGGGCAGACCTAAGAAAAGCCAAGCTAAAGCCAGTTAAGACCACCATCTACGCTGTTTTCCCAGGCTTCACATCTCAATTGCAAAGGTGGCCAAATTTTCTAGTAAGCTCGACGTCCTGTTTTGTAAGGATAGACACTGTAAATGCAGCCGCGACATTTGCTCAACCTGTGGGCTTCTTACGCTTGATACATGCTAGGTTGCACCTGCTTATGCTTTTGTATCGTGTTGAATATTTCGTTTATAATAAAGTGCTGCGTTCGTTCAATAATTTTGTGAACAACCAACCCTACACTGAAAAGACGAGTCAGCATTCAGCCTATGCTAAAACACTTCTCATGTTCAGCTGGATTCACATGACTTTAGTACGATAACAAGCAGTATCTGCCAAAGCAATGAATGTATTGATAAGTCATTAAACAAAAATTAACGAAGCTCACCCTAACGAGCAAGAATTGAAGGAAACAAACATTTACGCAACTTACACGACCATCACGATAGTTTTAAGTCCATGATTGCAACCGATGTGGTTCGTCTTGCTCCATCGAGCGTTGCACCATCATTGTTGCTATTATAAGTGTGACCTTCCTCTATTTTTTAGAAGTGATAGTCATTATGCATCACTTTGGAGGGGCGTACGCTATGAGGTGTATTTCTCATCTCGAGCAACTGCCGGGCGGCCACCGGGCAGCACGAGCTCACGTGCGCTAGGTGTTTTCTGCAATCACGCAAAATCACGATTTGTTAAGGAGCTTCGCAGCTGAAATAATTATGTTCGACGTCTATCAGACGCGTTACGCTAGGACTCATACGATGCTCTTGATACTTGGCTCATATATCTGCGCGTTGCTAACACAAGCAATATCATGAAGAGATTGCCCGATTGCAAAGAATAAAAACTGTTTATCTCGTTCACTTGACCCAAAAATAACGCTCATCCGTTCACCTTTGGACACCAGAGTCGCCCAACAATCGAAGCTTGCAAGTGCGGGGGTGGAGGGGTGCGAACGAGCTTACCGCGTATTTCATTCATGAAGCTGATTATAACGCATCAGGGTCACCCGCCCCACCCAACGAAAGACGCGGAGCAACACTTGGCAGTCAGCGCTCCATGCGGGCCCTGCATCACGTTGTGGCCGGAATTAGTCGGGAGCACGTCGGGAGAATAAGCGATGTAACACGAGCGGCACTTCATTTCATTTTTTATTTCCTATTTATTAGAAAATTTTGCACATTACAAATACGCAACAAGATGTTGGTCCAAAAGCCGGAGCTAGTTGAGGCCCAGATAAAGATAGACGGCAGGGAAAACATGAACTTAACAAGTCAGTGAAACAAGTACAATACTCATTGTATGCAGAATGTGTAAATGCATAACGCAAAGGCACTCATAAGCCGCGAGTGGAGAAAATAAAAGGAAATATCCATCAATACCAGTGCAAACAAAACTTACACATTTACAAATTTGTGCCTTACACTCGAGATTGAGTGTTTAATAATAAAAAAGTAGCTTTACAATCCTCTGCTCTTCAAATAAAACTCCCACCTCCGCTCGCGGGAACACCTGTGTAGATGCGACGCATAGGCGGAGCTGCGAAGGGACCGCGTTTTATAGCGCGCATAACGTTGAGGGGACTGCGTAAGCCGGTCCCAGTCGATGACGACGTTCGCGTACTTGTAAAGCGGCGTGGACTCTAGGTGTTTGAGCCAAGCGTGGATGTTGCTTCGCCGGAGAACGGCACACCGGTTATATGCGCAGCGCGCCCGAAGGAGAGGAAACCGCGTAAGAGAGTACTGCACATGCACCGGCCCCAGCGTGTCTGCCGCGGCTATGACGCAACACCATTCAACACAATCCACTTTAATCCAATCCAATCCAAATCCAATCCAAGCAAAACCAATCCAATCCAAGCCAATTCAATCGAATCCAATCCAATGCGCCTCGCGAGAGAGTGTTCGCTATCGGAGAGGAGACGGGGTGAGCGGCGGAGAGCGCAGCTGGCGCGGCGAGGAGAATAAAGGAGGAGCGGACAACGCCGACGACGACGACGACGACGCCGGAGGGACAAGGCGAGTGAATCAGATGCTCTGCATCTAAAATACATTCAGCGTCTATGTAGAAACAGATACACAGCTACATGTGCGGGCCTAAGAGCCACAAAAACCGATTACACAGCAATACAAACTTCGATGCATTTCGGCAGGAATAGCCCCTTAACAGAACGGAACCATACAATTGAAAGTTAACATAAAACTTTTCCAAATATATACTTTCACGCACCAACCTGGTGACTGTCCACGGTGCCTTCTTGCTATTTATATTGGCTTTTGCTTCAGCCTAGCTTCGAACGATAGAACCTTTTTATAGAAAAAATGAAATGGTTAGCCATATTTATTTCGAGGGGTTCCTGTTCGATATTTTGGCACCAAAGTTTTTGATTGATCGTTCGCCATAGGTATTACGAGTTATCCGTAGGTTAAAGTTTACATTATTGGCATGCCTAGTATTGCTGGTTGGAATAACAAATAAATTTAGTGACAACGTGTGATTATTATGCAGGATCTTATTCACAGTATTTGCAAGTTTTATTACGGAAAGAAACTTTAGAGGCAAGATCTGACGATCACGAAACAATATTTTAGTGGGGGTGTGGAACTGGTAAAAGGTGATAATACGCAAGGATCTTTTCTGCAGTTCAAACATAGGATCAAGGTACGTTTTGAATGTAAAAGCCGAACACTCATAGCAATATGTGAGGTGGCAGTGAAACAGAGAAAAATAAATAATTTTCAACATAGACAGGTCAAAGTACATTCTCGTTCTTAGCAATACATAACACACAGAAGCTAGTTTTAGATGCGACTGCATCTCATTCACTCGCCTTGTCCCTGCATCCGGCGTCGTCGGCGTTGTTGTCGGCCTCCGCCCCTCCCCCGTTCTCCTCGCCGCGTGAGCTGCGCTCTCCGCCGCTCAACCCCTCTCCTCTCCGATAGCGAACACTCTTTCGGATTGGCTTGGCTTGGGTTGGCTTGGATTGGATTGGATTTGGATTGGATTGAATTAAAGTGGATTGTGTTGGATTGTGTTGCGTCATAGCCGCGGCAGACGCACTGGCGCCGGCGCGTCCCCTCACCGTTATGCGCCCTATAAAACGCGGTGCCTGCGCCGCTCCGCTCCATCGTTCCAGCGCCGTTCCTCCGCTGTCCAACGCTGCAACGTGAACCCCCTATGCGTCGCATCTACACAGGGGTTCCCGCGAGGGGAGGTGGGAGTTTTTTGAGCACACGTTACTTATGCGTGTATTCTAGTTCAAATGACAATCGAGTGTAACACCCCAGTACTTGATTGTATTATCTTGTTCTAACTCAAAGTTATCTATAAAGAGTTTCAATGTTGCTTCACCTAAGTTTTTAATTCGCGAAATGAAATGAATATATTTACTTTTTGCACCATTGATAGTCAGTTTATTTGCTTTGAACCAAGATGAGATTCTCGCTAATTCCTGCTTAATAATAGGTTCAACCTCGGAGAGGGTTTTACCTCCAAAAAGTATGACAGTATCATCAGCATACGACACTGCCTTTGGGGAAGTTAGGATCTTCGGAAAGTTATTAATGTAAAGAGAAAACAACACTGGTCCTAGCACTGAACCCTGTGTTACTCCAGTTCCTACAGTCCTGTGTGAAGAGCAAATATTGTCCAGACAAACAAACTGTTTTCTGTTATCTAAGTAACTCGTTAAAAGATTGTAAGCCAGTCCACGAATGCCATACTTTTGTAATTTTTGTAACAAAATTGAATGCACTACCGTATTGAAGACTCTCTGCAGTTCTACGAAAATTCCAATGGCTATTTTATTAGAATGCAAAGATGTGCATATTGCTTGTGTCGTTTCCATGGCAGCTTCCGACGTGCGCTCATTGTGCCTAAAACCATGCTGGAAAACATGTACAATGTTATTACAATTTATGTAAACCCGCTGTTGCAACAAAATTTGCTTTTCAAAAATTGTGTTTACAACACTGAGTACAGATATAGAGCGATAACTACTTGGTTCATTAACATCTCTATGCCTGTATACTGGGCTGATTTTGGCAATTTTTAAAACTTCGGAGTAAATGCTGTCTTGCAGAGAATGGATGGAAATTCTAAGCAGAATTGGTGCGAGAACATCAATAATGTCTTTCAGCGTTTTGACTGTTATTCCGTCATATCCGGTTGCCGTATTATTTACCATGCCAGCCACGATTGTAACTAGCTAGTCAATAGTTATATCTCTGAAAGAAAATATGCTATCAATATGAGAAATATTCTCCTCATAGGAAGTCGCAGAAATTGTGGAAGCTCATTGGGTTCGTATACTTGTAAAAAAGACATTGAAATTATTCAGGATGTCTAAGTAACTGTGTCACGCTGAACCTGGTTTTTAGGAGATTTACGAATCACTCTATTTTTTTTACCCCACATCTGCTTAGTATTTTCTTGGGCGCGTTCTGTAAGAGAGCTGTTGTATTTCTTTTTTATATTTCTTATCAACGCTAAAACACGGTTCCGGAGTGAGTGGAACTGCTGTAGATAGTACAAATTATGCTTTTGACGTTTCCACCTATGATACCAAGTATCTTTCTCCTTAATGGCTTCCAGTATTCTATTATTCATCCTGGGACATAAGGGTTCTATGTATTTAGTGTGAACATTGGTTGTGCACTTACTTATGGCGTTTGTTAAATGGGTATTTGCATGTTCCCTGTGAACGTCAGTCATATACGAAGCAAGAATTTACATTGGTCAATTTTGTCTGAACCCTTTGTAATCTATACGCGGTTTCTTGGTTGATAGTGGCTTGTTAGAACTAACGGGTCTATCACAGAGAAAGCAAAAAAAAAATAGGGGAATGATCAGCGATATTCAAGTCAAAGATACCTGCAAAAACGTTGCCACTATTACTTAAGCTATGATCAATGCAAGTGGAAGAAGTGGCTGTAATTCTGGTGGCTTCAGTGATAAAATTCTTCAAATTGAACGACTACTCCAAAAAACGATAGCCAGTGTTTTGCGAAGCAGATGTATTCGTTTTGAAATCCGCGCTTAATATAACCGGAACGATGTGGTTGCGAGTGATGGCAGCTAGGATGTCTTCGAAAGCGTCAATGAACAGTGGTATACTAGAATTCGGGGGTCGGTATATGACGCCCACTACTGGGCCTGAAGACAGGGCTACAAGCACACTCTCTATTATATTGTTGTTCACTCTTATGTCATTGAAACTAGTATACTGTGGCGATTACCTGATATAAAGGGCTACCCCTCCAACCTCTGGTGACAGTTTTTCGAGACGAGCAAACATCGTACACAGAAATAACGACAGTCTCATGTACTTTCAGCCAAGTCTCGGACAGGGCTACGACGCCAAACGTAAATTTATTTGCGATAAAATGCTAACAAAAGGACTTCATCTTTTTCGAATGCTTCGAATATTACAATGAGTAAATGACAACAACAGATCTTCATTTTTTTTTTGCTAACTTGCTCAATATAAAACATGTTTTAGCAGCTTCGTGAACAAAAACGAAACAAGAACGAGAAAGGAAGAAAGGAAGCGGGAGGATCCCTAAACCATCTTCTCCAGGTCGGCATCACATGCGATATGAACGACACGCGCGTTTTCTGTTTTGCGCATCAGTATCTTTCCTTGGGACACCCAGGCAAATTTCAAGTTTTTATCTCGCTTTGTTTGAATTAATTTTCCAAGCGATACTTTATACTCTGGGCACAAGTGCCCATTGATGTAGAGAGGTTTATTTCCATCAAAACCATGCACGGATCGAGTCAACCTCTGTTTTTTGGCTTTCACAAGAAGCTCGTCCCGGGTTTTACTTGAAAGGAACTTTAGAACAATGTTGGGGCGGTTCCTATCTTTGGTGTGAACCCGGTGAATGAGACCAATGTCCTCAACCAGGAGGCTTGATTTTAGGGAGTTGGCAATAGTGAGCATAACGTCAGGCAGAGATTCGTCAGCAGCTAGCGGAACGCGCTTTATCTCTACGTTGTTTATGGGGCTGTATTGCTTCATGACAATTATTTCTTGCTGCATTTCAAAAACCTGCTGTCGAAGTTCTCGAACTTCGTTAATAGCCTCAACCTGTGTTTCCTTTACTTCCGCTATGTCACGGCCCGCTTGCTGAATCTCTGCCCTGAATTGCTTTATCTTAAAATTCACGTTTATCACAGACTTCTTTATTTCTTGAACTTTGGATAGGGATGCCTTGCCATTACCGGCCACCGCTTTGATCTCAGCTCCGATGGTCGGGGTAATGTTTTGCAAACACAACGTCACATCACCCAAAGCCCTCGCCAGCTCCTTTAAGGTTCCTGGGGGCTTATCCGTCAAGGATTTCCCGAGAACCGAAAGAGGGTTTTCGTCATCAGACATGGTTTCACAGGGACGGCAGCAGCAACACTTGAGCGATCCAGCGGCACAAACGTATTTTTGTAACCCCAAAAGCAGCGCACACGTATGTACCTGCAAAACCAGACGAAGTATTTCAAGAACGGTGCCGTTGCTTTCGCCTGCGTGGATTGATCCAAAATGATGCGGGATGTCGGTCCAGCAGTCCTTAGGAGCACCGAGCGGCTGCGCAAATCAGCGGGATTTGTTCACGCCCTGCACTGCACAGTATTCCTGTTGTAAGCCGCTACACGGCGGGTGCCTCTTGCTTCCGTCCTTGCCATCCTGCACTCATCTGGTACCATGTGTGAGGTCACTTCCGGGAAGGGCATATCATTAGCCTTTATAATGACGAGGAATGGCGGTTGACATAGTTTGTTTGATCGAGACGTCGCGTAACGTCGTCCTTAGGAACGCTGAGATGGTTTCGATAGTCGCGACAGCAGTCTGAGCGTTTCTCTCTGAACGTCCCAAAAGCCGTGTGAAGGAGGCCAAAAACTAGGCGAATAAATCCTGCTGATGCGTGCGGTGGGCTTTCGTGCCTAAGCGAAGGTAAAACTCCTGCGTCCAAAGAAACATCATGCATGATAAGCGTCGAGGGAGTGCGTTTCAATCCATAGTTTCTGTTTTCGGCATTGCTGCTGAAAGGCCTAACGCAAATTAAACATATATGGCGCATTCAATGCGTATCGGCGGGTTGTGGACCGACCTCACTCGCGAACGTTCAAAGCGAAAGGCCTACTACAGTTAATTAAGCAATAAGCAAATGTCAACGACATGAAGCCTTCCTTAGTTCAAATTATGGCGGCGGCTATATTTGGGAACTGTCGTAAATAATCAGCGCAGGAATTTTCGCATCCCCTCCTTCTCCGTTGTTTTCGCGATGTTGTTTTCGCCCAATACGATGCTAACATTGTATTGGGAAATGCCGGCGACTGTTCCTCACTAACTATGTCTGCTGCTTGCTAGGCTGGTAATGGCACGAACATGTCTGGTTTATGGTCTTGAAGGTAGACATTTCACAGAGATCTGTGCGGTTGGGAAGTTACGTACTCCAACCAACGATTTTCCCTTAGTTGGAGTTTGCAAATATATTTCTCATGTGTTCTTTATGTTTTTTCATCACCGCCTCCACAGGCCAGGCTATTTTATATTCGCTCCTGTGATCTTTTTTTCGTGTGCCCCGCCGGAGAATTTCGTTTAATATGGAGAAGGTTTCAGCCTGTCGTCATTAGCCTGGTCTTCTCTTCTTCGATCGACAATGCCCTGGATCTAATTTTAAAAATCCGAAAATAAGAGTGCTGAAGATAAACGCTCGCTGGAAAAGCGCCCCTATCAACTCGCCGACACTCAAGTGCGCGTGTCACATGCCTGCTTCGCTGCTTGTGTTTTCTTCTTTATTCCGGAGGAGAAGTTGGCTCCAATAAACTTCAATTTAAAGGAGACCTTGGGCCGTTCTTCACTGCTTGACTGCACTGCAATTGACTGCACTGCTTCACTGCAATTTTGCCTTAGACAAAGGTAACCAATATAAATAAAACAACAGTATACGTCCATTAACGTGAATCGCATAACCACGAATTACAATACACTTCCCTTCAAAATTTGGGCCAGTGCAGCGCTGAAGGAGAGCAAACCAGCAAAGCTAATTTAGAAACTTAGCCGAGCACGCCAGGTGTCGTGTTCTCGCAATTATCGCTCCCTATATGCAACAGGATGGGGCCACTTCTAGTGTTTCATATAAAGGCCTGTAGTGTTCTTTTTTGTGCGGCCTTTTTCGGTGTCCCGTGCGCGAACACTGAAGTGCTTGGGTACAATGCCCTGTAATTACTCCTCCGAAAAAGTTACGATGGGCGCAGCCCAGGCGAAGGCGCTTTTGTTTTTACTTGTCATAACAGATCCAGAGGACCCTAAAACAAAAAAACATGGAACATGTTTAAAGCGAGAAGGAAGGCAAGAAGTGAGTTTTAAATGTTAAGAATGGTATTCTTCGGAACTCGTATTTACACCAACTTCCAAAATGAGAACCGCTAAAGCAAAGCGCACAAAAACACGATGATCTGAAGAGAGTTCTAAGTTCAGAAATGTGAGTTTTTTTTTGCGCCACCTTTCCCGCAGAAGTGACTGCAAAAGCTTACACGGGGTGCAACCTTCTGTGGAACTTGCGGAAGTTTTGCGTCCCTTCCTGCATCAGTGAAAACATTTAAGGTGCACTGCTCACTAGCGCATAGGCTCTGGCAATGTTCTGCGTTACGCGATGCAGAGTTCACCAAAGAGGAGGACTCGGAGGAAGCCCTTATGAGCGGCGACCTTTCGGTTCAGCTTCGGGCTGTCCAGAGGGCCTGCGAGAGGGCGTAGGGTCACGGCCTTCCGGTCCCTACGTGGGAGCGGCCCGCGACTGTCACGGACCTGAATAAAGTTCTTTGTCTCTCTGTCTTAGCCCGAAAAAATGTTATTGCAGAAACGTGAGTAGAGCAACGCAAAAAAATTAGGTCAGCTTGATCTGCCGGCAAAGACCAGGAAGCGCAGGCAGTGTAGATCAACGTTGATACATTCATCAATTTTTTATCTCAATCTGAAAGTTAGAATGAATTTCGGGCTCCGACACCGAAAGCTAGATGCGCGGACACTGGGGGGAGAGGGGGGAGGGAGGGGTCCGTGCATCTAGCAATTCTGACCTACGCAAACGAGAAAATAATGGGCTGGCTATATGCCTGGCTGCAAACAATGATCTAGAAACCGGGTAGATGTTAATCCACTAATCTTTAAGAGCCAAAGCACATACACAGCACCCCAACAAACGGGATAATTAAATGAATTAACATCACTGACCAAACAGCATTTTTTTGCAATGTGTACTATGGTTTGCTTCTCGCCTTCGCAGATAATTCTCCCGAATGTATTGCTAGACAGCACAGTACGAGACCGATCCTTTGAAGTTGAAAGATGGTACTTTGAAGCACGAAGGAGGTCGGAACGTTGTACTAGCCGGTAGCAGGGTAAGTACAGGATGGATTTATGTTTCGCCTTTTTAACATTTTCTTTTTTTATGACTCTGGTTTTCCCATTATTTTTACAGCCAGGATGCATTGGCCTTGGTTTCCACTTATCTCTTGCGTGAACAATTCGGCATAGGACGCTCATATCTCGCACCCAAGGCTAGTGTTTTGTGTTTATTTCTACAAGAGCTCCAGGAGTGACCTTTTGCCATGTGTTTTTCCTTTGCAGCTTGAAGTGCTTCCGGAGCGATGTTTTGCCCTGTGTTTTTTACGCGTAAGCACGCGGACGCGTGTTGTATCCTGGCCACGGTTGCTTCTTTTCTTATGGAGGCGAAAGACAATATTGCTCGTTTGTCGAGGTTTAGGCGCACGTTTAAAGAACGCCAGGTGGTTTAAAATATTCCTGTGCGCTCCACTAGCACGCGCCTTGCAGTCCAAGTGTAGTTTCGACGGGGTAAGCCCCACTGTCGACGTCTAAGCACGCACAAGTCCGCAATCGCCCTTTGATGCGTGCACGGGTGGAGAGAGCGTCGTACACCTACAGCTACGGCTCGCGCGCTCACCAGTGATATGCCCGCTGTGCTGGTGGGAGATTTAAACGCGGACGTCTCATCGCCCGAAGCGACCTGACTTTTGCGGTTCCAGTTTGCTGGGTCATACAGAGTACGATGCCTACGACGCTTGAAGGAAACCAACCGCGCCATGTTTTTCCGGTAGAATGAAGCTCGAGTACCTCCAAGTTTCATTCATCTAACTAGCCTGGAGGTATGCTCGATCTGAAATTACAAACAAACGTGTTTTGGTTCAGGAAGTCCCCGGTTGCGGCCAAAATCGCTGTTCATCCTTCTTCAGTAAGTGGGAGGGAATTGAATTTGTGTTATTTTATCGAATAGCCTGTAATGGTTTCAAAGGTCAGCAGAAAACAGATACCACAGATCCCTTATTATGGACGTGCCCTGCAGCCATTCCCTGAATGCAGCTTGATCACGACACCTTCGCGGCACAGGCCTCCATGCTGGGAGTCCCGCTGATTCCCAAAGACGGCAGTGGGGGCCTCACCACCATTCTCTTCTGGACTTCCTCCAGGAAACAGGAGCGAACTCGTATTCTGGGATTGTTTTAAGTTGTGCCAAAGAGCATATTATCGCACCGACAATAAAAAAACAGCCCGGAGAAACACACAGTGAACCCTGTCTCGTCTTTACGGAGCACCATGTCCGCCTTTCCTCGTTCTTGTCCCTTGTTTTCTGCAGCGCCGTTGAATCATTGAAAGTGTGCACCACCTCGCCAAAACGACAGCTTTACTTAACTCGAAATCAGAGTGAGAACTTTTTTTACATAAAGCTTCCTCTACATTGTGGTGAGGTCAAATTTCTGTTTTAACATTTGAGCATAACGTCTCTTTTTTGGGTCTGTCTGTTTGTCTGTCTGTCTGTCTGTCTGCCTGTCCGTCTGTCTTTTTGTCTGCCTGTCCGTCTGTGTGTCTGTCCGTCTGTCTGTCTGTCTGTCTGTCTGTCTGTCTGTCTGTCTGTCTGTCTGTCTGTCTGTCTGTCTGTCTGTCTGTCTCTCCATCGAGTCATCCAGAAAAGTTAGTGGTGGCTCATTGGTGTGTGCCTGTTTGCTGCTCTGTCGCAGACTCGCTGCAATTGCTCTGTCACCGGTTATTCTCCTGTGGTGACAACCACGGAGCCCCCATGGGTAATCATCACGGGTGCCCAGTGATGAGCCTACATGTAACCTTCCCTAGGATTACAGGCAGACCAAAACAAACAAACAAACAAACAAACAAACAAACAAACAAACAAACAAAAAACAAACAAACAAACAAACAAACAAACAAACAAACAAACAAACAAACAAACAATCAAACAAACAAACAAACCAAAAAGAAACAAATGACTGTAAGAGCTAATTCCCCTACTTGCCTTATGACCTTCTCCAGCAAAGCTACGCGCGTTTATCTGAGAAAAGCGACGTATTAGATCTTTACTCTTTGTGCACACACGAGGTAAATAGGGGAAAAAATGTTTCCTAACTGCATGCACTGTTTACGCAAATTATCCACGTCATCACTACACGTTGAGAATACCTGACGCAAAAATGAAGTCCATACCTGGGATCACACTGTTCGTTAATTTAGACAGGGGATCTGCGTTGGTTGTACACAACAGAGAAATGAAGTTGCCGCACATGTTTTGAAAAGATGAGTCGAGAACACTGCACGTAAAAAAACTGTAGAGAGGCGAGCAAGACTGCTTACTTGTGGCATTGCGAAAGGATGTCTGTTTAGTCGCTGAATTAGAGGCTGCGGGATTCGCTAAACGCAATCAAACATGCGCTATAGAATCACGTTGACATGGTGGGCGACAGATCGCTGCCGCCTAATGCGAGCGCTATGTTCCCAGCATCAGCGTTCGTAGTGACTGCGGTGCACCTGTCCTACTCACGTGCTGTCCGATTAGCCTGTCACTCGGCCTGATGTAGGCGCAGCCCGGACTAGGCTCTCCTTCTCGGCCGCTGGCAAGGCCGTGGCACAGAGAGGGGGTAACGCACTCAAATGCTATTTTGTAGAGCCGCATTCACTTCTCACACAAACTTCAGTATACCCAATCATATTTTCAAAATATTTTGTTTACTTTTTGAAATA
The DNA here is from genome assembly GCF_048455015.1 of Haemaphysalis longicornis. Taxonomy (NCBI): domain Eukaryota; kingdom Metazoa; phylum Arthropoda; class Arachnida; order Ixodida; family Ixodidae; genus Haemaphysalis; species Haemaphysalis longicornis. Next base: position 142,670,359 of record NW_027526407.1, read on the forward strand.
ATACCAGCTAAGTAACGTGGTTCAAATTTCTACATTTTGTATGTATTTCTTACTCTCACTGGCTTCGGCCGCTTTCCGTACCGGCCAACAAAAAGCCCGTTTTTGGTGCAATAGGGCCGTTAATGCTTTCAAAACGAAAGAGGTCACACGCCGTAGTAGTTGAGCGCAGCTGCTAGTGGGCTCACTTGACCTCTTTGCTATCAGAAAGGGAATCGATTGCTGCTCGTGTGACTGCTTTGCGGCGAAGGCATCCGAAGATGTCAGCGTTGCTGCCACATGATCTTCTTCTCCATCTTCCCTCTCACCACTCACCACTACACTCTTCTGGTCCTCATATTCTCCCCTCATATACCTCATTCTCTTCGTCTCCATCTCTCTCCGTGTCCAGCTTCTCAACACCGCCTTCACCTCCCGGTCACGTGATCTAGCGGTGACCCATGGTTGCGCCACCACGGGGTTACCCATTACTAGGTACTACCTTGTTGATGACACATTGTTGGTCGCTGATCCACTATTGTTGCGTTACCCGTGACCCACTAATTACTATGGAGTCAGTGACCTCCCGACGAAAACATCTAGCAGTAACATCTCTGGCTCATTTTGAGTCAATAACGGACGGACATACGGATGGACGGACAGACAGACTGACATGCAGGCAAACCAAATTTTAAGCGTTCACCTCACTCAAGAAAGGCGTTCATGTGTTTTGAATAACGTATAGCAAATATGGGGCCTCATGTGTTACGCATTAATGTAGGCCCTGAAGACCGCAGATACTCTCGGTTGCGCAGCCAAAGGGAGAATTTAAAATGAGAAAACTCTTCGGGAATAAGAGGTCTCAAATTGCGATTTGTAGGAGCTCTGCATGTATAGTTTTAGTTACAATGTCTGTCCTTTGGACACATACGCAAGTTGGAGCTTTGTTATTTTAGTCTCTTCATTCGCCTTTAACATTTGTTAGAAGATGAAAGAAAACTCTTTACTGGAACGTAGAAGGGAGAGGGTATCCTTACATTTTTAAATAAAATTTTGTTTCACCTGATCACTTGTGAACGTACTCTTTCATCAATTTATAGCCTGTATGGGAAAAGTAACATGCGCACTTCCTAACATGTCTAGCTATTTTGATGTGCTCGATGCGAAGTTTCGTGTAATGACAGTAGTATCCGACTGCTTCACCTTGTGAGATTGCGCCAATACCTACTGCGTAATTTGACTACAAATATCATGACCTTTTTGCGGAATGCACCAGTTTTTGTTCATTACCTTTATTTTATCCTTGCGTATTTGGCGCTACCTTCGATTTCGTCACTACTCGCTGCGCAGAGTTTTTTTTTTTCAGGGCTTTCATTACACCACAAAATTTACCTTGCGAAGAATAGCGCCCCGAGCATGTTTCACTCGTTTCATTTTCGTCATTGTCTTCGTTAGCGCTATTCTCTAGTTTCTTTTCTTGCTGTGCTTGCAACATGTCGCATTTGCATAATACTAAATCATTCACACTTCGTCTCTGTCGTTTCATTTTCTGTTTCTGGGTCACTTTGCACCTGCTCCTATGCCGCTTCTTTCTAGACATCATTTCTTTTCTACGCAACAGTGCGCGGGACATGGATGTGAGGTCGCGTGGCTTACGAAATAGCTTTTCTTCTCGCGTGTGTGACCTTAAGCCGCGTGACGCCACTTTTGTCCCGCGTTAGTCAGCACGCAGCATGCTTTGTCGCAACCGAATTCTTGCGTAGGAGGTCGTCCGAACACCGCCTATTATTATTTATTTATTTATTTATTTGTTTATTTGTAAATACTGGAGCCCCAACTTGGGGCTATGGCAGGATTGAGGATACAACAGATTAAGTTCGAACAGCAATTAAACAAAGCGGCGGAACAATATACCAAAAGCGTAATCACGACGAATCAGAAATGGCAACTGTAAATTTCTCGAGCGGAAGGAAGCGGGTGTCACGAGAAAATCCGTTCCAGTATTCGGCGGTTAAAGAAAAAAAAAACTAAATTTGAATGTGTTAGTTCTACTGTGGGAAGGTTTGATGTTAAGATGGTGATTGCTTCTAGCAATGGACGGCGAGCAAATGAAAGTACATATGTAATGTATGAAATGGATCAAACAGTGAAGCAGTTTTATAGAATTATTGAGTCGGCGCGTGCGTAGTGCGGTAAGTTATAGGAATGAAAGGGCAAGGGAAGGCGAGAAGTAATGGTCATAACGATTACAAATGAGTTTGATGGCCTTTTTTTTAATGCCCTCAATTTTATCGATATCGCCCTGCTTGTGAGGATTCTGTACGGGGCATGCGTAGTCAAGCACGGGCCGAAATAATGTTTTATGACAGCGTTCGTCTTATAAAACCTAATTTTTTTAAAGATCGCATAATGTGTGGAGACCAAGATAGGTTTCTAGAAACATTAAGACCAAGATTTTTGTATTCTGTGACCTTTTTTAGGGTGGATTCGTTAAATAAATACGTCAAGCAGGAAGGGGACTTGCGAATTGTGAAAGACATAAGCACAGATTTGATGTAGTTAAGACTCATTTGCCCGGTTAAACACCATTCACAAATTTTTTCATCACGATCATCACGACGACGCACGCTGCCCGAAGTCGTCCACGTGGTTTGCTCAAAACCTTTCTACACACAATGACAGGCTGTTATTCTTTATTGGCGCGGTGTGACGCTTATGTTAGCATCGGGTCGATGCATTCTCAGAAAGGGGCGGGGGGGTTTAATGCTTCTAACCATGCGTCGGGTTTGTTTATCGGAGTTTTGCTTTTGCCGCCCGGCGGCGCCGGTCTGTGTTATGGGTGTTGTCTTTGTGCCAAAGGAGGCGCGTGTTTCGTTCTTTCTTTCTGTGCCGCATGTGTTATCTCTTCTGATAGGGAGAGTGTTCTGAACTATCGTGAACAGCCTAGAATAATCTTCGTTGATTTCCAGTGTTCTGGATGCAATTCGACTATTCGAGAAACCATCGCGCCGAGTGATAAATTCCCGCAGAGCAGATGCCGCGGCTCTCGAATCGTCGACGCTCACCTTTGCACGACACTTTGTTGACTGCTGCTTCGCCGCCTGTATTCTTTGAGCTCTTAGGGGAGCAAAACTTCGCTCCAATGAACTTGTTTTCCTTGAAGGCAACTGCGTCGTCTTTGGCTGCGTGACAATATATACGGTAAGTAGCATTCCCCCGTGCTATAACCCCTAGAAACAACGAGTAGTGTGTTGTGTTGCTCTCAAAATAGCATTTTATTTGATGCGACTGATAAACGTAAGGTGTACAGCATAGGTATATTATTGAAAAATACCCGAGCATTAGAGAGTGATAATTTGCAAATTAAACCTGTAAAATATGTATTGCCTTTCATTGTTCCGGCATTGACTCACATCTATAATTCGGTCATGGAGTCTGGTGTGTTTCCTAATGGCATGAAAAAGCAAGGGTATCATTAGTTTATAAACCCGCAGATCGAAACATGCCCTCAAATTATAGACTCATATTCATCCTTCCTGTCCTGTATAAAAGTCTGGAAAAAGTAACTTCTGCCAGAATGACAAACTTTTATTGGGAATACAAACGTGTAAGCGACTCTCAATTCGTATTCACTGCGGGTTGGTCAACTGAAACAGCTCTTCTATCCTTAAAAAAACGCATTCTACAGAATATTCAAAAACCCTGTACATGGTAGGCATATTTATCGATTTGTCTAAGTCCTTCTGTTGCCTCAATTATGGTATTCTTTTTAATAAGCTAGAGTGGCACGGTATTCATGCGAAGCCATTGAATGTGCTCGTATCATATTCAAATGTCCGAGAACAGCCCGTGTACATGGCAGTCCACCAGACTGCCAATAAGGTGAGGCGTACCTCAAGGTAGTGTGTTAGGGCCTATTTGATTTATTAGATGTTCTAACGATTGTTCTGGCTGAATCCTCTGTTACATTTATAATATATGTTGACGATAGCACACTGCTTTTAGCTGGTGCTAATTCAGATAAGGTAATAAAATTACCCCATACATTGTTCGCTCAGCTGTCACAATGGTCAAAGGAAATAGTATAAAGTTAATATAAAGAAAACCAAAGCTATTTCACTCCGAGCCCAAAATAAAACAATCATTCCCTATCACATCTTACGTTTCGACATCAGCAACCTGAATTTGTTCGCGAACACAATATTTTAGGGGTGTACTTTTCTCTTAAGTTGAGCTGAGATGCTCACGATGAATACCTCTGTCAAAAGCTATGTGGAGTTACAGCTGTCTTATCGCGCTGCAGTTCCATACTCCCAGTATCAGCTAAACTACAAGTGTATTACGCTTTATTCTTGTCCCAACTAAATTATTGTCACCTTGTAAGGGCGACCACAACTAAAATGAACATGAATAGACTCCTAATAAGACAAAAACGAGTGGTACGGCGCATTGGGAATCTCGAACTCACGTCTACCACAAAAAAATGCCTTTTTAAAATACAACATTGTTCGTGTTGACCATATATGTATAAATTCCATTGGTTCAGGACGGTTTATTGCTCATCTGTTGCTGCAGTAAATTTTGTAATGTCGTTTGCATCCTTAAAGTCTAAACGAACAAATTCACACACCCGAAACACCGGCGTGTGGACAGTACCGCATTTCTGCACAACTTATAAACTGAAATCTTTACGGAATAATCTCCCGGCAATATGTAACAAATACAAACAAACCACAAGTTTGTACAAGAATAAAAATAACTTCAGTCTTCGTGAGACTGTCAGAGTAAGTTTTTGTTGTGGTTATATTTCCCCACTTTTAATGTATTTAGCGTGTAATGTATTATGAGGTATTATGTTGCATATTTTGTGTCTACCCTAAAAATGCACGCTCCTGTAATTTTGTGATTTTTGTGCTTCAACCATTGAAATTGTTTTAAATATTCTGCTGTCCAACAACTTGCATTGTTTCAAGAGTACGTGTTGTTTTCATGCGCCGTTCGCTGCGCCTTGTCACGGTAATTTGGCCTATACCAAGCTACTGCAGTAGCTTATAGCTACGGAACCGTCCAGTCTGTCTGGAAATAAAATTTGATTTGATTTGATTTCATTTCATTTTAGCGCCTGTTCAGGTCGGGCCCCTTAATAATTAAAGCCGCCCGGCAACTAGATACTATTCGCTGGGGTTAGCTTGTTTACCTGTATGGTGTTTGTTTTCCCGCCGGCCGAGCGGACTTGGCGTGAAGGGCGGAACAAGAAACCGCGGAGGGTTTTGTTATTCGCCGCGCTTTTGTTTCCACCCGACGAGCTGGTCCGGAGACGACGCATACAAATGCGTCGGTCACTCCATTATAGCTGAAAGAGATGTAAGCTTTCCAAGAAGGATTTCCTTGCGAGAATCCCCGAAGCGGACGGGAGCTGAAGGTCGATCAAGGGATCAAACATTGGGTCAGAGTTAGGAAGAGGTCACCAGACGTTTGTCTGTGATAGTTGCACTTCTAAAAGTTGCTTGGCGAAGTTCCCGTTCTTCAAGCGTCTGAAACTGGTGACGCGGCGCCTGGTATGCGCAAATAGGTAGGCTACCAGGCTTTGTTAGGCTCTCCACATGTTAACAAAGGAAAGGAATTCTGGCCGTGCGGAGCACAAACACAGGTGTGCACGGTATGAAAATACTTTAAGACGCGCCACCCGAGAGCCGATCCCCGGAGTTGGGTTTGCTTTATGTTGGTTGGTTTTCATTTCTGTTATATTTGTGTTTTGCGAAATACCTTTGGGTTTCTGTATGCGAGTGAGAGAGGTGGGTCCCGTGTCTATTTTGAACACACCTAGCTTTGTTTGTCACGGTGGCCAGACAGTGGCCTAGTGTGGGCTAATGAATGAGCCATCCTCACTCTCAAGTTGTGACGTCCCTTTTGTGGGCGGGTATTTGTGGGTAAAACCGAGAGTTTAGTGTTTTCAGGAGGAAGAACGAACAGAGAGAGAGGAGAGATAGGAGAGAGAACCGAGACAGGGGAACAGAGGGGAGAGCGAGGAGAGGAGAGCGGCGAGCTTCCGCTCGACGCGGGCCTTGCCCGACCTCTTGTTTAAGATCACGAGCCAGGAGTTGTAAACACGTAATGTAAATAAATTGTACATACTGTACATTTGGAGATTATTTGGAGTAGGCCGTCGTCGGCTATGTGCCGTCAGCCAACGAGCCATCGAGTCATCGGATCATCGCTTCGATCATCGAGCATCGTGCCGTCAGCCAACGAGCCATCGAGTCATCGGATCATCGCTTCGATCATCGAGCATCGGTGACCGAACAAGTCATTGAAGTTTAACTCCACCAGAAAAGAAAAGACACACACAAAATGACACAGGAGAAGCGTTAGGTTTATTCACTTTTTAACTTGATAAACAGTAAATTTGTGTTTGTCTGTTTTCTGTCCAAGCGTCTATCTGTCTGCTGGTTTGTCTACTCATTCGACCATTTCTCGTGGGGCCCGCACCACATGTTTTTTCTCCTTTCAGGCGTCTGTTTTTTTTAGCGCCTAGAAGAGGTCTTCAACTATTGTACAACTCGTCCAGCAACAACTTCAGTAAATGTGCGAGCGAAGCTCTTGATTATTGAGTAAAATTGGAGAACTACTTTGTGCGACCTACTTTCTGCTGCACATGACCGTCTTCGTGTCCGGCAGAAAAAAGTTCTCTTCTAGATACAACAAGGACAAGATGGAAGCGGCTATCCGGGTCCGTGGAGCTGACATTCCCAACTGACTTCAAAGCAACCGCGCGGGAGGAGCCGAAGCTTTTACGAAGAACGTGCACAGGTCGCTCAGAGAAAACAATTACCCCCGCTCGAGATGACATCGAAAATAGGACAGGTAAAGAACGGAGAAAAAGTCAGACGTCATTGTATTGGAGGGTTCCTCCGTTAATGGAAGAGGCTGGTAATAGAGAACATTTCCAAGGTAGAATAGAGCCGCTGCCTACCACGGTGGGAACAGACGAGAAAGAAAAGATGAAGGTAAAAGGGGAAGCCCAGATCTCATTCAAAAAATGTTTTCACGGAGCAATCCGAGGTCTCATTCAAAAAGGCGATTAGATTGCATACTTGCTCGAACATTGAGAACTTGGGTTTCAGTATACGTGCAGGTGGCAGCACGTGTTTTACCCGGAATTGTGTACATCAAAATAACACGGAAGTTTTGCGGTCTTTTTAGGGTCACAAACTTTTCTGTGGTTAATGTGAGTGAAAAGCAAGCACACAGCTTTTCAACTGCTATTGCAGGGCCGTTACTTTTTTGCAGTGACTATGCTATTGTTAACGCAGCGAAATTTAGATTCCTCTGCGGATGGAACCTGAACGCTTTTCCCCCAAGAAGCTAGCACTGAGGGCGAGGCAATGTGAGCTTTGACTTGCTTACGTCTGGGACGCATTCATTGCTGAAACCCATGGTATGTCTCAGTGATCTACAGCTAAGATTACCACGCACAGTCATGGACAAATGAAACGAAATCACAAAAATGTAAATAAGAACGCACAAATACCGCGATATCTTTTCGTGAAAGTCAAATTTATGCGGGGCTTAATTACCTGCGGTAACGAAGTTGGGATATCGGGCTTTCCAAATATGCCGATTCCGCGCCATTATTGGACCTCAATGGACAGTGCCTTTCAGTTTTCCGTGTTTTGGCTAATATTTCCCTGTTTGCATTCCATTTCTCTATCACTGCACAAGCTAAAAGATCTGATCAGTCACTCACCGTGCTTTACCGCGCATATTTAAATAAAGGAGGTAAAGGGTGTAAAAGTTGTCCTAACGCCGATGCGTGTGTCCGCAAAAGAATCGATATATCAACAAAGTTCTACTTCATTGGGACTGAAGAGGTGAGACTGTACAAAAGAATCTTTAATCAGTACTAGTAATGTTTTATGGAAACGATACAAACATGGCGGATGGGGCAAGGGTGGTAGCATCTATTGTAGAAAACCAGAAGGCAAAAGACCGGGACGTGCAGAGGCTACCATGAATTCTATTTATATCATGATGATGATACTTTTACCCTGAACGGGAGCCGGGCAACTTCTTCTTTCACAGCCTCCTCCTCTTCCCGACAGAGGGAGTAAACTATTTCACCGATTACTCTGGTCCATTTCAGTGGCATAGTCACTTCCTAATTTCATCCAGTTTCGTAGTTGGACAGCTTAATCTTCCAGCGGTGTTAGTAGCGTCGATGGTGATTTTGGTAGCCAGGCTGGCGTACGCTTACAGTCTTGTTGACAGCCATCACTGCCTGTTTGATGAAAGTACATTTCAGGTAAGAGTGGACGGTTTTCTTTGAAATCACCTGAAGCCGTTCATGATGATTCTTGTGTAGACATTGCCTGTTTGTTTCACTGTCCATTTCGGGTCTTGCGTGTTTTCTTGGCAAAGGGGTTGTCCCTCACTTTCGATTGTGCGTCTATCTGGTGCGCCTCATCAACACCTTCGGTGGTCTCGCAAATTTTCCACCTTCGTTCATTTCCAATGTTTGGTGCGCTTCCTTAGTTGGACTGTAATAGTTCAAGCGTCTACGAAAAGGCCTGCTTGTTGCACAAGGCTTCTGGTGAACGTCAAGGACTTGAGGCTGGTAAGTGAGGCTTGTGTTTGTGGTTGCCTGCGTTTGCCATGTGCAGGCTGAAGCGCGTCGCCATTTGTGTACCGTGGCAGCTGCTTCAAGCAGAGGTCTGGTGAAGGTGGCTGGCGCTCCGGTCGGTGACTGTCGTTAGGCGGCTTCTCTGAGTGCTGCTGACGATATGATTCAGGCTTCGCAGTTTCAAAAATAGCCGGTGAGCCATCACCCAGAATGACCTCATTAATGGGGTTCACGGTCATATAAGTTGGCTACAGAATTGAATGACGTGGGGATCGGTTACGATAAGTTTCTTTTCTTACTTCAATAGGTGTGAAGATTAGTAGATGTTGGATAACGTACCAGTGCTCGGCGATTCTGTTTACATTTGTTGTTTTAAAGCGCATTGTAATCGCGTTCTGTTGTCGATAATAATCTCTTCACATTCAAAGCGTGCAGTAAATTCCTCTTCGAGAAACTCGGTGGACATGCGTGACTTAAGGTCCTTGTCCAATATATTCAGCTTGGCTTCGCCTTCTTGGAGGCGGTAAATAAGGCTTATGAGTCCTAGGTAACTCGACTGCGGGCCGTTCACCGCGGCAAGGGCTTCGTCGCCCATGTTCTGTATTAATGCACGGAGTCTCTGTCGCTTGATGGTAGAGACCTTCATACCACGAAGATTCCAAACACTGTCCTATTTTGCCACGTCAGCCATCCTATTTTCCAAAGTGAACATGCGGTTCTCAATTCACTCACTGCGATTCCGCAGCGTGCGACGAGCTTCCGCTGTGGCCAATATTTTGCATGGGCCCTTCAGTATGTAGGCACGACCGTCGGCATCGATGGGTCTCTGGCCTCCATCGCTCATGAACCCAAGGCCGGACACTTCGGAGTCGTCGAGAGGGTTTCGTTCCAGGGTTTCTTGCACCAATGTTGTGGAAAACCAGGAGACAAGGAGCTTTGGGACAGCGCTTTGAAGAGCACCCGCCTGTACGACCAGCTTCGGCTGTGCTCAAAGGGCTGTCGATGCTGCCCGCGCTCAAGGCATCTTGGACTGAACACATTAGGCAAATCTGTTGGGCAAGTTGGTGCAGTATGATTCAAAAAATAGAGCGCGACTTGGACAACGACAGTAAAGAAGGAGCGCTTGTTCCGTCGTCCTTATTTACGGTCGTTGTCGAAGTCGCGCTCTATTTTTAATCATGGACTTAACACGCCTCCTTCAAGCTTCAGTACAATCCCCCCTGTTGATTTAAATAAACTTTTATTATCTATCTATCTTACAGAGTGATGATGATACTTTTAGCCTGCACGGAAGTCGGGGAACTCCTTTCACAATATCGTCCATCACCCAGCACCATCTACGCCGATAATGGCAATATTTGAGCTGCGCCAACTGAGAGCTTCGTTCACTCTTCCGAGTTTGCGCTTCTCCTGAAATTCATAACCTCTGCACTAAACAGCCGATACCTTGGAAGTTCAACGCAGATGCCACACCCTGGTAGGATGGTTTTTGTGAGAGGCTTTTTGGCCGCGTGAAGCGAGCACTTCGAAGTGTTCTCGGCAGAGCTTCAGTGAGTGCAGAACAGTTGAACACCATCCTGTACGAAATCGAAGCGGTAGTCAACTCGTGCCCACATACTTTTGTGAGCGATTGGCGAGTCTACATTGATGAGTCTGCAGTTTTGACCCCAGCTCACTTTCTGATCGGTTGGTGACTGAGTGCTCTACCCACCGTTCCACACGATCTCCTGGAGCAACTTGCTATCGACATTACAAAAAAAAGGTTGGCTGCGATGGGAGCAGGACTATGTGCTTCAGCTGTCATCATTTCATCATGTCCGTACAAAAAATTCTGCAGCTTTCAGGATTGGGGACGTTGTCCTCATTGAAGACATATGCCCAATAGGATTGGGGAAAACGGCAGTCATAGAACAGGCATTTCCTGGACGAGACAATGCAGTTAAGGGCTGCAAAGTCCGACTTTCGGCGTGACAGTTTTTGACGCGTCCAGTAGAAAGTTGTATCCCCTGGAAACCGTCAATACTCCAGGGAGGATGTTGTGGACATAGAGGAGGGAGGAGCGGGGCGTGCATGTTATCCTCATTAGTTAATAAAGAAGGAGGAAACGCGTTGCCAGTTCCGCTCTCGCGTGACGTCTTGGTTTCTTTCGGTTCACAACAGCACCGTTAAATTACAGGTGAGAACGGATATGCAGTCTAACCTGTGGTCGGTGTGATCGTGCTATAGGAAAGACATGACTGTGATAAATGTGCCATCTCTCCAAACTTCTGAAGCAGCCAAAACAGTTTTCGCCCAACAACACGGGACCCTAGGTGTGGACTACGTAAAAACAGGTCTTGCACGCGCAGCCTCGGCATGTGTTCAATACTGCCCGAAGGTTCTCTCTAACTAGCAAATTATGGCATCAAGTGTGCAAATGCTACGACACAGTGGTGTAACTTGTGGAGTAGATTAGGGACAAACTCTTCTGCAACCAAGCGGGTCTAAATCGCGATCAGTACAGATACCCACCGGGTAAGTTGCATGGGAGTTTGGTGTGTGAGAAACGTTTCCGAAATGACTGTAAATAGCCATTGCGTCTTATGTAAACTAAAATTCCCGTATTTTGTTTTCGTCTTGCGGCCACGCACAGCTTTTGTAACGAGTCAGTGCCATTTGTATTTTTTCGCCCGTAATGAAACATGGAACGTTCCCGGTTGCCGAGTTGATAAATTGTCCCTGCAGAAAGTGTTGTGACGGAATAATTGTTCACTCGTGCGTTATACTCGCGGCATCCATTACTACTTTCACTTTGTCTTTTAGTTCCCTTAATTGTATTGCCAGGTTCGCGTTTTTAATTTGTATTGTATCGAAGGGTTACTAATGTGTGCCTTTCCCTTTAAAGTAGGGACTTATGTTGTTTTGTAGCCCACCTTTTATAGGTATTCAGTAGGTCCGAACCATACTTTTTTTGCCTCACTTGTTATTTTTTCCTATCTAATAAATGCAGTTTTGATAGAAATAAGAGCTTTAGATTGGATGCGGTCCTTCGTGGAATGAATTTTCATTTCGGTATCTATACCTTCTGTACGCTTCAATAATTGTTCTTTAAAAAAACATGTTTTTTTAAACTAATCTGTGCTGCTAAGCCCAAGGACGCGGGTTTGATCCCGGCCGCGGTGGCTGCTTTCGTGATGTAGGTGAAGAGGGAAAACGCCCGTGTGTTCAGATTTAGGTTCAAGTTAAAGATCTCCAGGTTATGAAAATTGAGCAGGAACCATCACTGACGGCTCTGGTCTAGCTCTGGAGGGTTAAACCCCGCAATGGATCTTTGAACTGTCACTCCATTTACTTTGTATCTAATTCTCAAAAGTCAAATTTTCTATGCTTTCTCACACCTTTACACCCATAGCTTCTTGGTTGTAGGTACATTTATTATCCTTCCATTAACGGTGCTACGGACCTAACTTGATTGCATCTTACTACTATGTCAGCAGTGCCGACCTCCCGTAGACAATACATGGACACTTCAAGAAGCCATAGCGCGCCTAATATTTGGCCTAGCCTGAAGCAGTTAGTATCAACTTTTGCCGCTGTCAAAAACGGGGGGAATGCCCCGCACAGATTTTTCATCTAGGGCCTTGATTGTTTACATACTATTAAGGAATATGAGCAAAAAAATAAGTTTTCGGGGTGCCCGTGTTTCTGAACGCCGCTTTGAAAAAAATCGCCTAATATCGAAATTATGTTCCCAACATTCCCTCCTTTTGGCTGTTGTGATTGCATACATGCCGGTAGAATTCTTCTCAGGCACATAGTTTTAGCGCGAGGCTTTCTGAAAGTTCCGCAGCCTGACAGCGCCTGCAATCGAATTTCCCACCCATGTTGGTGCCTCCGTCTTTTGTAATCAGGAGTAAACATTATTAGGCTCTGTCACTCCCAGCGTACACGCTGTGGTCTTGCTATGCTACTGCGCGGATCGCCTAACTTTTGGGCTCACGCGGCGTGCGCGCGGGAGAGTGAAGAAAAGGTTGCCGTCACTCATGCGGGTGCCCCCCCCCCCGCTTTGATTGCAAGTATGCATTGCAGCAACATCTCTTTGGAGGCGCGTTCCAGGCTTTACGGCGTGCGGGGAACAAGTTTAGGCCGATAGGTCGGGTTTTTGCATTTTCATATTTTGCTTTTTCACCGAACGATGGCTTGCTTCCGTAGTAATGCTGTTTAGTTATGTATCATTCAACTCTGAGCCCTAGCGAAGACGAAACGCTTGCCCGAAGTGATACGACCCCAAATCTTGCCGGTGCGTCTGTTGCGTGTCGTTCATTGCATGGCGGCGTCACCTTGAAGGAATATTTTTTTAAGAGCGAATGCTCTTTATAAGCGACCCCAAACCATCCACCGCCGGCGGCGGCGTCGGCGTCCGCAGTGCTCCTCTATATTTAAGAAAGAAACAGCATCCGGCGCCAGGTTTCGATCCGAGGACTTTGCGGGCCGCAGCCCGACGCTCTACCGAATAAGCCACGGACGCGACGCTGATATCGGTGTCAGAACGCGCCTTATATCTTTAACGCACTCAAACTACGTCGTCAGCGGCGTGCGTTGGCGACTCAGCGGCGTTATAGCGGCTTGATAACTGCGTTGTGTACACGTGATACTACAAACCCGATGGAAGAGATGGAAGAGAAGGCGGCGAGGCGGTGGGCTGCGGGGGCCGAGCGCAAGCGCCGCAAGCGGGCCGACAACCGTGCATTCACACTTTCACATTCTCCCCCTCGGGGAAATGCGGGGGAATTTTTTTTCTTGGAGGTTGGGATGGGCGAAGTGGTGGAGGGGATGGTTTGGGACTTGAGTCGCTAAATAGTTTCTTGCGGCATCCTGAAGTAAGGATGCCACCCGTGTTTTTTTTCTTTATGATCATAAAACGTTTTGCCTCCTCCTGCTCCTCCTTCTCATCCTTACCTCCTCTCTCTCTCTCTCTCTCTCTCTCTCTCTCTCTCTCTCTCTCTCTCTCTCTCTCTCTCTCTCTCTCTCTCTCTCTCTCTCTCTCTCTCTCTCTCTCTCTCTCTCTATCATTCGCGTAGCATAAGCAATAGGCATTTCAAGAGCCCCCGTTTGTTCAGATTACGGGGAGTTTTTTATTTAGCTTCCGCCAACAGTCGTGCGAACGGAGACTGAGCTTCCACAGCCACTAGCGTCTGCACAGGCTTAGTTACTTAGCGGAGTAATGCGTAATGTAAACTAGCCGACTGGTGCCCTAATTTGAAGCTGGTGTACCACAACACTGTACTGTTCACTTTGCGTAGCAATCTGCCTAATGGTCAGGGTGCCTTTCTAGAATTCGTAAAATGTAACGTTTTTATTACTTGAATTTGTTGCAGGCGGAAATCGGTAAAAGGGGTAGACAGAGGTAATTGTGGCGATGCATAGAATGTTAACCTTAATGGAAATTAAGGTTATAAAGTAAAAGCATTACTCTCCGTATATTGAAGTTAATGAAAGTTCTTCAGGCAGACCAATGAGGTATTTTTACTGTCGGTATGAAGCTTAATTTTTCTGCAGTTTAAATGTGCCCTTCCACAATTTCTACCACAATTCCGATTCACACCATCCCGTGTTCATTCCCCAAGACATAGAAATGTAGTGTTCTGTAGGATACATTGATACAGCGTAGAGGTAAGAAAGCCACGCTCGGAAGTTTAGCTTAGTCTTTGAAAGAAGGAAATCCGATTGTTTTTACATTTTCCTGTTTATTTATCCTCCATTTCCCTTTACACCCCTGCTTGGGCGGTGTTTCCTTATAGTCCCTTTGTTTTTATTTTCGTTGTTTTAAAGCAAAGTTTTCTAGCTCTACCAGCCAGCGGTTCCTTTGCGGCGTGCGGGACAATAAACTTCCAACACGGCGGGGGCTAAGGGGAGGACAATAAACTTCCAACACGGCGGGGGCTAAGGGGAGGGAGGAGGGTTTCGCTAACGGAGCACACTGTAGATGGCGTGGCGAATTTACCCAGCGTTCCCCGCGCTGAGGTGCCTGCCTGCCAGCGGGTGCTTCGGCGGCACGGATTTGTCATCTGCTTTAGAAACGGTTATTTTGGGCCTGTTTTTGGCGCAGCTTTGCCTCTAATGCGCGCTTCCTTCCCACGCCTTGATTAACTTGTTCGACAGCACCTCCTGGGTTGCCCGGACCCGACGAAATTTAGTGGTAGTGCGGCAACCATACGTCAAGACTTTGTTTGAAGGAGGGAAAACAAAATGGCCTTATACGTACATCTGGCCGCTGGAGAAACACTACCTTTTGCGTACTGCTTGCCACGAATGAAACTCCGTTTTCTAAATTGATGAATACCAATTCGGTTGTGTTTAAAAAGATATTACAAAAGGCGGCAGGAGCAACTGGTCCTGATAAAAAGTGACCATAAAAGTTCCCTCAGCTTTCTCGCATTTCTCGAACTTGCTAAACTAACTAGTTTAAATCGGTATAAGTCGGAATCACTAAGCTCAGATGCCGAATCGTTTCTATGTTTGCGCTTGTGTCGCGCGGTGGTGTAGCCCCGGACTTGTGCATCAGGATGGCTAGGTTCCTCTTTCTCGCCCTTCTAAAGATGCACCTCTCCATTTTCTTTCTGGCGACGCACGGCCGGGCTACTGCGAAGGCGGCTTCCACCGCTCTAGCCCTGCTGTGGCCGACGCTGCTTAGTTCGGGACACCACCCCCCCGAATTCCAAGTAACGGCTGGCAGAATCTCTGGTTTCACTCTTTGTAGAGCCACGTGTGTGAATTCAAGGGACGTCGCAGGGGCACTTGTAGTGGATGTCGTTTACAGCTTTGCTTTTCAACCAACTCAACAACGTGGATTAGAGCCAATTTTTTATTGCGTTTAGGGTTCGACGCTCATTTTGATCCCTTTAAAGCATGGAGAAACGATTGGTCATCCATGACCGTTCACTGGTGTTCGCTTTCTCTTATTTTTTGATCTTATTTGTGTCAATCCCCGCGCATACATATTATATTTATTTTTGCAGACTGTTCAGTGTGTGTACAAATGAGTCACGATTGTTCCAATGTATTTTCTTGTATCTGCGCATGATATTGTAGCGTGTGGATAAAACAAGGGGGGGGGGCACTTTTAATTACTCAGCACACGGAGAGTCGAAATGGCGACCCAGCTGGAGCAAGAGCTTCGGCAAGAGACCTTCGTCCTTCCCTTCGTCCAGTCCAGTCTCGCGCTACCATTAGCGTGATTGACCGCGTCGCCACTGTAACAATAGACACCGCTACAATATGATTTTTATAAGAAAGTGGAACTTGTATGTAATTGTAACTTGTATCGATGGGCCGAAGCGCAGCATAAAACGAGGGACAAAAACACAGAAGACACACAGTGCACTGTGTGTCATCTGGTTCTTGTCTCTCGTCTTGTGCTGCTCATCGACACATCATTATGTACCAAGTCGCCCAAACCACTACTCTGCTGTAACCCGTATGCATTTATATGCCTGGTCCGTTCGCTGCAACAGCACTTGCCTTGTTTAAGCGTTCCTTTCCTCGTCGAGCAGATCAATGGCTGTATGATTTTATCCCCCCACGGAACATCAGGAATTGTTGCTGTTAACGCTGAAACAAAGATTTGAGTGATTTTTATTTGTTAAAATGCTATTTAGCGGGTACTTGGCTCATTTTTACTTATTCATTTTCCATCGGAGCATGCTCGGCGAATTTTTGTTACAGACGACGGACCAACCCCGGGCATGATATGACGGTGACTTGTTTGACCTGGGCCCCTCCATGTTTGTGCCATGGCATATGCTAACCCAGCATATGTTCTGCCCTTATACCGCTACTTTGAATACTGCCATCGTAGTCTTAGCACTGCTATTAGAAGAAGCCTTAAATTGTATTTAGATGGAAAAAGGTTGTAGGGGTTGCTCCTTAGATCTCCATGTTTCCCTTCTGTTCGCGTGTACTTCAATCATATTCTAGTCTCATACAAGGATGTGCAATTTACGCTGTATGTTAACCGAGGGATTTACCCGCCGCGGTGGCTCAGTGGCTAAGGCGTTGCGCTGCTGAGCACGAGGCCGCGGCGGCCGCTTTTCTGATGGAGGCGAAAAGCAAAAACGCCCGTGTGTACGAGATTTCGGCGCACGTGAAAGATCCCCAGGTGGTCAAAATTAATCCGGAGCCCTCCACTACGGCGCGCCTCATCGCCTGCGTTGCGTCGGCGCGTTAAACCCTACAATCAATCAATCAATAACCGAGGGATTTGGGATGCCAGGCATGTCCTGTTCCGATGGATGTTTTCGCTTTCAAGTATAATGTGTGCACTTGTTTTTGTTTCTTTTCTAGAGACCTTCTTATTCTGTGTGTGCACCCCATGCAAAGCTCTTGGATGTGTGTTTTTCTGGCTTATCCTCCGCATTTCAAACGCACTTAGGACGGCGAGATTCATTGACAATAATCATTCAGACTCTTGAGACCATTTCGATAATTCCGCCCCCAGTAAATGCATTTGGGCTGCTACCGTACAGGCTCAGTGCAGCCGCACCATTTGTGGAGTTAACTGTAGCACATCCATGTGATTCTGGGAACATCTAATGGACACGGTGGGTATGTAACTGATAATGCTACGATGACGCATCTAGGCTCCGGTGGCATAGTACATGATTCCCGCTCTTACGCAGCCTGCTTCTGAATTTAATCAATTCACCTACATTGTAGGGGGCTGACAGACACGGACACACACGCAAGCACACACTAGCGCGCACGCGAACGCACAGACGCGCACACCCACGCACATACACAGATGTACCCACAAACGCATTGTATTTGCTGTGCACTCTTGACTTCTTTCTTTTAGAATTTCGAAATCATTTTACGAAGTCCAGATTACTCACGGATGACAGTTGCCCGCCCGGAACACATCAGAGTGTTACTCCAAAATTCTTGATGAATTTGGTAGCAAAATCCTGGACCTTGCCTGTATCTGGAAATACTTCATAAAATATGTAGGCAGCATTCTCGCCTCACGCCGGGGAGCTGCTAATACAGTGCGGCTAAGGCGCGTAGAGAAGCGACAAGAAATGCGTGTCCCTTTCAGTGTTGCGGGCAGCGAAAAACAGAACTATAGTCTCTACTCAACGGTGATGCAAAGCTTTAGCAATATATAAAAAAATGAAAAGCAAGAAGTCGTGATGATTCCCTTAGCAACAACTACTCGTTCACAGCCAGTCAGCCTAAACGAATATCTCCAGATACCCATTACTGCGTGGCCGCGACAAAAGCGCAGCGAAGACGCCGGTGCTATCCCGGTCGCGGTGGCCGCTCTTCAGATGCAGGCGAGAAGCAACAATGCTCGCGTATTGAAATTTCGCAGAAGAGTAATGATCTCGAGGCCGTTGTAATTCATCTGCAGCCCACCACCATCGCGCGCCTTATAGCCCAGGTGTAGTTGCTTACAGCCCCAATATTTGATTTTTCAAAGCGCACTGAGCGCCCAGTGCAGGTCGCGTTGACGTCATGCATATACATGAAACACCGCGGAAGACGCCGAAAAGTCACAGCCATAGTTACTAAGAAACTCTATGGTAACAGCTTCAGCAGGCGCGGATGCGTTATCTCGCCGCAACCTCAGCTCTCTGCGATGCGTGCCTTTCGCAGCCACCTAAACTTGATAACGCTGGGTCATGTAGTCTTGGGTTATGCGTGAGACTGTCTAGTTTGTGTTGTCTGTTACAGTAAAAGAGCCATTTTTTTTTCATGTTCTCAACGGAACGTTGAAAGTCAGTTTCAAGAAAGTGACAGAAAATCTTTCATTCGTGGCAGGCATTCAATTTATTTTCATGGGTATTTGCAGGGTTCCAAAGAAAGCACGAGTGCATCAGAGACAAGTATACAAACACTTGCGCAAGTGTTTGTCAAGTTTTCCTCGTGTTCCGACTGATGCGCTGTTTTCTTTTAAACTTATGTGTAGATCAGCGCAACTTTCTTCTCTTGTTTCGTGCGTTATTTTCTGGTAATTACTGATGGCATTGCTGGAAGTTAATTTTTACCAAGTTTTTAAAAATTTCTGACGCGTACATTTCGAATGAGGCACAATTGAGTATTTTTTCGTATTTACTTTTTCTGCGCGTTTTAACATTGAAGCTCCTGTTTCACAGCGCAAAAAGCGCCCGAAAATATTGCTAAATTATCATACATGTGTGAAAAGCTTCTTTGTTAGATGAATTTTTCTGTTTTCTGTAATGTTTGGTTCATTGAGGAAGGCCGCTGCTACCAAGGCGTCCAACCACGCACTATTTTTTTTTATTTATTTGAAATGTTCACCAACAGCGCTGTGCCTTTTTGGTTGAGGCAATGGGTAAATGAAGAATATAAGGCACACAGAGCGACCACATATAAGTATGGGTAGTAAATAAAAATCGGTTAAATAGATGTGTAAGTATAGAGGGTGTTTAAGGGAGACTACGTAATTGAAAAAAAATGGGCTTTTTGAGGTTCAGTTGTTTTTCTTGCGCTAAGTGATCAGAGGCCGTGGCGGGTGCGATAAATTCGTTACAAAATTGCTATTTATGGCAATATTTAACTACACTTTATTCATTACCTTTTACTTATTAAAGTTAGGTGTTTGGATGTAATGAGGAAATTGTATAGGATCATGATTCCATCCGGTATCGATTATTAGATTTCCTATATTTTAATTGCGTGTAGAGGTAGAGTTGGGATCAATTTGAAAGTGATCACGGTAGCATCGATTAGCCGGCCTTTCAAACTACACCACGGCAGTTTCCAGAACTTTGGAGATACTGGTAGCAGTGCCTTCTTCCTCTCGTTGCCTATTTCATGATACCACCCTAATTCAACCCGTAACACGGCCCTGCTGCTTTATATGCCCCCCGGGCGATCACCTTTAAATTGATTCCGATTGTACAGCGCACAGAACATCAGCTGCCAGGTAGCGCGCAAAAGGCTGCTGGCGGTAGCTGAGCGCCGCAAAGCCTCGCCCACAAGCTTATGTCAGTCGCAGCAGTGCATGCCCCACGCATCCCACTCGCGGTGCGCTTTATCTTCGGCCCGAACAGAGGGAAGGGGCACCTGAACAGGCGAAAGGCATTTGATAGGCGTATTTGTAGATTGCAAAGTCATTAGTTTCTAATCATTTTATTTCCTGTTACGTTATTTGTGCGTGAACCATGGGCGCCGCATGTAAACGGCGGCAGGTCGTGGCCGCGTTCGGCAATCGGGATGACTAGACACATTTGGGCGGGCGAGGAGGTTCCAGCGGGTGATGCACCCGACGCCGCTTGCCTCTTTTCTGGCCGAAATATAAAGCGTGGCGTGAGTGATACGTGTGCATCTCTGAGTTATATGAGCGTGTAGGCGTGGTTTTGCAGCGCTCAACTGCCGCCCGGACCGTTGCGCGTATCTGTAAACCTGAGGTTTTGAGCGCTGTGGCTGTGCACACAATCATAATTTCGGAAATGTAATAATCGACACCGGATGTACTCATGATTATCTACAATGTTCGTTCGTTACAAAGCCATTAATAACGAACTGTCGAGATTTCTTAACCTTTTATTGAATAAATTCCATAACCGCACGGTCGATGTAATTTGGAATTTGTTCACGTCAAAAATTCGTGAACTGATAAACAAATACATCCCTTTACGCAAGCTGTCTTCGAACCTTAACGCGCCATCGTTTAACATTAAACTTAAGAGACTGTCCAATTGCAAAAAAACACTCTACCGGGCGATGAAGCGGCATCTGTCCGAAATTCGTATTACTTCATATAAAGTTGCTAACTCCTGCTATGTAAGTGCAATAAAAGGCGCTAAATTTAATTTTCTTCAGCACACCTTACCTTCCATGCTAATCGCTGAACGAAAGAAATTTTCGCGTGTCGTCAGACCTAACAAAGATACTTCTATTCGTCTAGTTGATTGTAATGGTTGTGTTGTCCCTGATGCCGAGTGTCCTCACGTGTTAAATGGTGTTTTAATCGGACATTTGTCGCGCCTTTTGATTTTTTATTGCCTGCCGAAGCATCCTATAACTATTTACCAATGGCTTCCATTATGATTTATTCAGCCGGCATTGCTAAACTAATTGAATCATTAAAACTTTCACGTAGTCCCGGAATCGATCTAATCACTACAAAGTTTTTGAAAAGCACTCTTACTCATGAATAATATTGTGTAAACTTTATCCACAGTCCCTGGAAACTCGTGAATTATCGTCTGACTGGAAGGTCGGGAAGGTGGTCGCTCTGAACAATTCTGGAAGGAAAGAGTCTCCTTATAATTATCGCCCCATCTCATTGACAAGTGTCCCATGTAAAAGTATAGAGCATGCAATTTTTTCTTATCTTGTGAGGTTTTTTGATTCTAACTCATTTTTTTCGGGCGCACAACATGGTTTTCGCAAAACATTTTCATGTGAGACACAGTTGATAACCTTCACTCATCAGCTTCGTATCATTTTGGATAGTCGTTCACGTGCCGATTGCACTTTTTCTAGACTTCGCAAAATCTTTCGATTAGGTAAACCATAAACTACTACATTTCAAGCTAGCAAACTAAAGCTTGATCGCAATCTTTTCGCCTGGTTGGAGCAGTTTCTTCTTAAGCGTTCACAGTTTCTAACGTGCAATGTCCATGAATCTTCACTTCGTCCCGTTTTATCTGGTGTGCCCCAAGGTTCCGTTCTTGGTCCTCTTCTTTTTGTTATATATATTAATGATTTGCCAGACCGTGTTTCCTCTAACATTCACCTATTTGATGATGACTGTGTTATTTTTCACGAAATAAAGGACGTTAACGATACGAACCCATTGCAAAATGATATCGCTGCCATATCAGATTGGTGCTTGAAGTGGCAAATGGAACTTAACACTACTTAATGCAAAGCTTTGCATGTTTCACGGTCGACGCTTTCTTTCCCTGCTTACTACCTCAATACCACGCCACCCGAAAACGTTACATCATATCGGTACTTAGGTGTTTTTGTAATAATCTAACCTGGTCTTTGCATGTTTAGAATTCAATTAACCGCGCTAATCGCATGTTAGGCTACTTACGCCGCAACTTTCGCTCCGCACCGGTTTCATCAAAAACACTTATACAAAACATTACATATGTCAAAACTTGAATACGAAGCTTCTATTTGGGACCCCAGATCAGAAACTCTCATTAAATCATTAGAACTAGTCCAGAACAACGCCGCTCGTTTCATTCTTCACAATTACAGCAGAACAGCTAGTGTTACATCCATGAAAAATTCCTTGCAATTACCTCATCCGGCTACTCGTCGAATTACAGTAGAGTTTCCCTGTTCCATAAAATTTATTACCACAACTCTATTTTACACACAGCTCTCATTTCCCCACCTTCGTATGTTTTGTGCCGCACTGACCACCCTCACAAAGTAGGCATTATCACATGCCTCACTAACACTTGTTTTCAGTCATTCATTCCTCGTACATCGAACGAATGGAACGACCTTCCCGGACAAATTGCTGGCATTCAAGATAACGAACGCTTCCGCACTGCATTATTAAAAATGTAACAGATGTTAAGTGTACATGTTTATTGGTTGTTGCTGCTTAACTTTGTTTTATTTCTTTGTTGTATTGCTCCCCTTACATGAACCCCCACTCCCTTCTGTAATTCCCTTGGCCTTGAGGGTAAAATAAATAAATAAATAAATAAATAAATATCCTCATTACAAGAAAGCACCTGACTAGAATATAGTATTTAAAAAGTTAGGAAATTCTAGCTATAATTATTCCCCCCAATAGCACTTGGTACCCGTTTTAAAGTGGCAGCTACGGCCCCTGATTCCTTGGCACAAGGAAACCAATTTTACAGCCAAAAGCCACTTTTTAAAAATTACCTAAGTTTCCATGAAACACCCTGTATACAAAAGTTGAGAATGATCAAAGAAGGCAAAAGCGTTTTTTGAAAAAGACTTCAAAGGTCCTGTGTAGAGTATGAATTTGCGTAGACATTTGACCGGCCAATTAACCGCAGAGGCACAACACCGTGGGTAGCTCGGCGATTGCGAGACCATCTTGAGTTCCAGAATATTATGTTGGTTGTCTCTAAGCTAAAACTTTTCCGTGCGTTTGTATCTAGCGAGGCATCATCGAAATAACGTTTTATTTCTCGTTAGCCAGCTGTTGACTCTCAACATACGTGCACGTGAGTGCCCATCGCCAGCCTCAGCATTGTCCACATGAATGTGTTTACCACCTACCCACTAGGTATGGAGCAGAAACTAAGCCTAGTCAGCGCCTTGCCGCCGATTTATTTTACACCACTTTTAAAACATTATTTTCGGTTTCGGGAACAGCTGCAATATTATTTTGTGCGTTACAGAAATAATTAAACGTGTCGAAGTTCACTTGTGGTACTGAGCACGAAGACGCCGATTTGATTCCCGGCCGCGACGGCCGCTTTTCTGATAGAGACGAAAAGCAAAAATTCCCGTGTGTTCGAGATTTCGATGCACGTTAGAGATCCCCAGGTGGTCAAAATTAATCCGGAGCCCTCCACTACGGCGCACCCCATCACCTGAGTAGCGTCGGTGCGTTAAACTCCATGATCAATAAATCAATGAATCAATGAGTTAATCAATTAATCCAATTTCACACGATTCCCCCTGAGAAGCCTGTGATCCGTGCCGGCTTTGAAATTTGTTTTGTTATTGTGGGGAAGCTTTTTCTTGCCAGCATTATCTTCACAAATTTATTACTTGTCTAAAAAAGGGAGGGGACACAGGGTCTGAGATAAAGAATGTGTTTGAAGGGAGCTAATTAGTCATATAGAAACGGGGTTGTACTTTCATAAAAGTGACCGCCGCCGGCGAAAGGGGATGGGTTGGACGAGATTCTCTCAGGGTCGGGGGTTGGGTGGAATAGGGGAGGAATGGTATAGGGTGTCTGGTAGGGACGCCGTGTGACCTCAAGCGAGGCTTGCAAGAACGCCAGAGAGGACGCAGACAGGGGCTGGTCGTACGAGGAGTGCTGCGCGGTCATTGCGACGTGACTGAATCTGATAGCATTAAGAAAGGAAAAGCAAAACATAGTAAACAGCTCTTGCACATATGAGAGGGAGGGCAATTTCTAAATGAGGAGATTTATTTTCTCAAAGAAAAAATAGGAGGTTGTTTGCAAACACGGTGCACGAGAAGCATTACAATGTGTTCAAGGGCTTTTAACCAAAAAAGCGATGACCATAATAAAGCTTAGTACAAAGCAACGGTGGCGTATGTGATGAGTACAAACTTGGAAAAAGTAGGAAAAAATGGAGGTGTGTGCGTGTGTGCGTGTGTTTGATTTTTAGGATAGCGAATATGGGAGGAAAGAAATCCAGCACCTAGTAGAGAAGTCGAATGGGAGTAGGTGAAGTGATTTTGTTTCAGTGCGCTTTGCAATCTTTTTACTAAAACATTGCCTATGCTTCTCGTGTACGTATAGACTGCTGGCTTCCCATTTCGCTAACGAATATCGCACAGGGAGTTATTACGTCAAAACAATCTTAGGCCAGCCCATGTGGCCATCGAAACCAGAATAATAAAAGAAGCGCCCTGAAGTTGGGAACGAGCATCTTGGAATACTGTTACGGGGGGAGGAGGATGTGTACCCATGAAAGTGAAGTTATGAGAGAGAGAGAGAATCAACTTTAGTGAGCTGGAAAATTCGATGGTGCGCGCAGGCGCCAGACGGGGTGGTTCCCTATTTACGGGACCCATATGTCTCCAGCAACTCCTGGCTCCTGGCCATCAGTGCTAGCTGAGTTGGCAGAGCGGGGCTGGATAACAAGGTCTCCCATCGCTCGGGGAGTTGGGGATTGGGGGTGTTGGGGGGTTCTTGAGGTTTTTGCACTCGGCTATTATGTGTGCCAGAGTGCTTCTTTTCGTTCTGAAGAAAGGGCCGAGTGTGTCGTGCTGCGCCAGGTACATTCGGTGTAACAGAACGGGATGCGCTAGCGATCCCGCCTGCGTGCGCCGCAAGATCGTTTGCTGTTGCCTGGTTAACTGTGGGTGCGGTTCCGGAAGTTTGCACCTCGCGTTTCTGTACATCTGAGTAATGTCTTTAAAGCTAGGCACGGGATACGGTAGCTCAGCCTCGGCCCGGATGGACAGTTCTCGGGCGTGGTGGTCGGCGAGGGCGTTGCCGTCCACCGTCGAAAGAGCCGCTACCCACACGAGCTCGATGGCTCGTTCCGGAGGCTTGTGCTTGGAGAGAATGGCTCGCGCCGCGGTAGAGATCACTCCCCTTCGGAAGCCTCCGTAGGCTGACTTCGAATCTGTGACCACGGTGTCCACGTTCAGTTGCACGAGTGCAAGGGCCACGGCTGCTTCTTCCGCAACGGCTGGGTCTGTCGTCCTCAGCGACGCGTTGACGATCAGCTTGTCGACGGACGTGGCTACCGCCGTTGCTCGGTCGTCGTGTTTTCTGAGCGAGGCGTCCGCGTTGAGTACCCTAGGGTTCTCCTCCAGCTGTCGAGCCAGGGCCTTGGCTTGCTCGGTCCGCCTCCCTTCGTTCTTCCCCGGTTGCATGTTCCTGGGGAGTGGCTTGGTTTGAATGGCCTCTTTCCACTGCTTGGGAAGGGCTGCCTTGGTTGGCGGTGGTTCTATCTGCCATCCTATTTTCCCCAGGACGACCCGGCCGTGCTCCGTTTGGCTTAGCCGTACCCTTTGGTTGGACAGGTGAGCCGCGATCAGCTCCTCCACCGTGTTGTGGGCCCCCATGTCCAGCAGTTTCTGCGTGGACGAGTAGATCGGCAGGGCCATTGCCTGCTTGATTGCTTTACACAGCATCGTGTTCAGGGTGTCTCTGTTTGCCTTCGTTAGCTGGAGGTGTGGGACAGAATAGGTCACCCTCGACACGACGGACGCCCGCACTAGGCGCATTGCGTCGTCTTCCTTTTGGCCTCTGTTACGGTTTGAGACCATTCGGATCATGCTTAATATCTGTTCCGAGGTGTTCTTGATCTTCGAGACGGCCACGGACGCTCGTTCGTCGCTTTGCAGCAGCAGAACCAGGATTCTGATCTGTTGCGTCGGTTTAATGCCTGTGCCGTCAATGGATCACTGATGGTCACGTTGGGTGGCAGTTCCTTCCTGGGTCGTCCACGCTGAACCATGAGCAGCGCCGATTTCTGGGGAGCGCAGCTCAGCCCGCAGGTCTTTGCATATTCGTGTACGGTAGTTGCCGCAGTCTGCAAGGCTTCCTCCTCCCAGGCATCGGACCCGCCTCACTTGGTCCGCACCGTACTATCGTCGGCGTACAGCGCGTGGTCCAGGCCTTCGATTTGTTTGAGTAGTCTGGGCAGGGGCAGGAGGGTCAGTTTGAAGAGCAAGTGCAACAGGATCGACAGCTGAGGGGTGTCTCTGCCGCCGAGCTCGACGGGTTGCGACTTCTCTTCCCCTATCCTGATGGTCGCGGTACCTTCTCGTTAAGAAGTCCTTGATGTAGCCGAAGGTCTTCCGACCGCATCCCGTTTTGTTTAGATTTTGGAGCACGCTCGCGTGAGACACGTTGTCGAAGGCTCCTTTTATGTCTAGGGCGAGTATCCCCCGCGCCGCGTTCCCCGTGGCCTTCTTGACGACAAGTTCTTGAGTTGGGTCAGGACGTCCTGGGTGCCCAGGTGTTGTCTGAAGCCATGCATGGTCTCGGGCATTTGGTTTGTTTCCTCCATGTGTTTTTGAAGTCTGCGAAGGACCATACGTTCTATCACCTTCCCCACGCACGACGTAAGGGAGACGGGCCGCATGTTGTCAATCGTGAGCGCTTTGCCGGGTTTCTGGATGAATCGATTCTCTGCCTCTTTCCATTCATTCGCCAGCCGCGAGCTCTGCCAGTTTTCGTTGATGTGCCCCAGGAGCCGCGGGCCGCCGCTTCGCTGATATTTCCAAGCAACTTTTACGTGATCGCGTCCCTGCCTGGGGCGCTCTTTCTGTTGTTGTCGTCAATGGCCGACCAGAGTTCCGTCATGGTGAACGGTCTGTCCATCTCTTCGTTTTCAGGGCCTCCGTACCTCTCGGGCGTCGGGTACTGGCTTCGCTCAGTCTTGAGGTAGGGCATGTAGGGCAGGGCACGTTTTGACCACCGTGATAACGGAATGGTTACCCTGAAATGAGACTAGACAGTCCTTTACACCGATTTTGCTCTAAACGAATGAAATAAACAAATTATGTTATATAAGTTATTCGGACAGAGAATTATACGAGAAGTTGGGCTTCCATGGTCCACGCCCTTGATGGGCTGATCATACATACAGACATACATACATACATACATACATACATACATATATACATACATACATACATACATACATACATACATACATACATACGTACATACATACATATACATACATACACACATTCATACATAAATACATACATACATACATACATACATACATACATACATACATACATACGCGCATACACACATACACACATGCGCACATACATACGTACGCACATAACGCACATACATACGCTGTTGCGTGTGGGACTCTGGGGGGACCTCTGCGGCCATTATCTCTGGCGAGCCTGCGCATCCCTGTCGCGTCGGAAAGACATTTGGAGGGGAGCCAAGGCCGCACAGAAGCAAGTGATTTAGACGGCCGGCTGTGTGTCTGGTCGGTAAAATAGGAACACGTGGCTGCTCCGGCGGAATCGGGGGGACAGCGGGTCACGGCTTCAGAGGAGACCGAAGGCCGGCTTCTCCAAACCGAGCGGCCGTGGCGGTGCGCGCGACTCGACACCTCCGGAGAAGAGAAAAACGGGAGAGTCGTCTTTGGGCAGCGATAGAGAACGGTTGTCCACGGAACGCGAGTCCGGACGACGAAAGGCCTGGGGCCTCCTTCGTTAGGATGTAGCAAAGAATAAACGTCCCTTTCATCGTCACCGGCCCGCAGTCTGGCCTACCTCGCAAAAAACTGGTTGGCAGCGGCGGGATAATCCAAGGCGGAGGAAAGAACTTCGTGCAGAAGAGCCACCTGATCCGGAATCAGTGAGGATTCCTCAGTGTGGCCTCCGGGAGACACAAGCGACGAAGAAGGTACGAGTGACGAGCGGACGGGAGACTCGAGGAGGAAGACAACGAGGCCTTCCTGGCCTGTGAAGGTGCAGCAACGGCGACCCGCGATCGACCGACGCAACGTGGTTCTGGGAGACACAGGCACCGCACGCTGGTAAGTGCTTGAGCGACTACGCTTTGCCAGACTATTTTGAAGAGGGTTCAAATCAGGCGCTAAATTGACTGCCACCGGGTGTGTAGTTAATTTGTGTTTGCGGGCAGAAAGCTCTCGCTAAGCATGGACATAACAAAGTGCACGAAAGATGATTTGCTCCTGGTAGCAGCGGAGTTGGGGCTAGAGGTGAATGCAAGAATGAGAAAACCAGAAAGTCGCAGCGCCATTCAGGAGGTGAATTTTGAGGATGAAATTTCAGATGCGTGGGCCAAAATGTGCGGAGTTGAAAAGGAAAAGGAAGAAGAGCGAAAGAGGCAGGATGAGGAACGGAGGAGGCAGGACGAGAAAAATGCTAGAGATGCACAGAATAAGGTTGAGGAACTAGAGCTTCAACAAGCTTGGCTGGCAAATCGGGATTGCTCAATCGTCCAAGGAGGCACAGTTAAGAGTAAAATTTTGCTTAAGACATTTATGATGGGAAATGATATCGGTCTCTACCTAGTAAATTTTGAAAGATTGTGTGAGAGGCAATCATTCAGCCGCAATACCTGGCCACAGCGGTTGTTGTAGCTTCCGGGAGAAGCATCGCAGGTTGTGGCACGCCTAAGTAATGGCGATGCAGAAGACTACAGTTTGGAGAAGTCGAGCCTGCCCGCGAAGTACAAGATTTCGGCCGAGGAGTTTCGAAGGAGGTTTCGGCAAGACAAAAAGAAGTCTAGCGAAAGCTACGTTGAGTTTGCTTGCGGACTGAGCGATAACTTTACGGAATGGGTCTGACGCCGATGGGGATATCTCTAAATTGAAAGACCTCATGTGTTTAGAGCAATTTTACGAGACCTTGGCGGAAAGCATATGCTTGTGGGTTAAAGACAAGCAGGTGCCTATCCGTGAAGAAAGCAGCCCAGCTAGCGGATGAATACGTGGCTATCCGAAACATCAAAGAAGGTAGAGTCAGTCAGGATGCGCGCCCGAACCAGTTGAGAAAGGAAAACTTTTTCCCGCGCCACAAAACCACTTCTAGGAGGCTAAAGGACAGCAGGGGAGCAATGATGCACCGAACACGATACTGAAAACAGTCTTCAAGGGGCCCGAAGACTCGCCGATAAATATTGATGTCAGGCGACCTGTAATGTGTTACAACTGGAAACAGCCGGGACACTTTGCTCAAAATTGCCGAAATGAGAGGCCGGCTTTTGCGTGTGTGAGCAGCCATCCCAACAACCATGACCTGCTAAAACCATACAATAAGGAAGTCATGGTAAATGGGCAGACATGTAGGGTGCTTAAGGATTCGGTCGCCACCATGGACGTGGTCCACCCGAGTTACGTGAGAGCGGAAGACTACGTTTCAGTGTGTGCGTGGATAAGACAGGCGGTGAGCGAAGATTCGGTATGTTTGCCTACAGCAAAGGTGAAAATTGAAGGACCGTTTGGCGTCCTGGAGACTATTGCCGCTGTTTCAAAGGGGCTGCCGGAAAGCTATCCGTACCTGTTCTAGAACAGCTCCGAGGCGTTGCTGAATGAAAGGGGACGAGCCTTCACAGACCCGCAAGTAATGGCACTGACACGATCTAGGGCGCGGAAAGTTGCGAATGAGCTACGCTACTGCAAAGGATGAGTCAGACCCGTAAGATAGTGATAGAAAACTTGGAAGCGCGCAGAAAGTCTCAAAGCGCTATTATGACCGAAATGCGAAGAGCAGGTTGTTCGCAGAGGAGACAAAGTGATGATCCTGCGACCGAATAGGCAGAATCGTCTCGAGGGTCACTGGGATGGGCCAGCGGAAGTCATCTAACGCATCTCTGACGTAAACTAATCAGTGAGACTACCAGGGCAGAGACGTGAAGAGAGAGTTTACCCTGTGAATTTGATGAAACAATTCTTTGAAAGAACGGAAATTGTCAGCATCGCTTTGAACACCATACCGGAAGTTTCGGTCGAGGTTTCCAGTTGTGGGGGCAAAGTTAATATGTCGGTAGCAGAAATTGTGCTCGACGCCATCGACAAAAGCGACTGAGACGATAACCAGGTGCGGGATTTAGAAGATGTTATTCGGGAATTCCTCGAATGTTTTCCGGCACAGCCAGAGAAAAAACATTTGATCATGCATGACATCGAGCTCACCATCAAAGCGCGTTTCCACTGAAAAGCCTATAGGGTGTTTCTCAAGCAGTCGGAGATTATGAAAGCGGAGATCCACAGGATGTTGGAGATGGGTGTGATAAGGGAAGGTTACAGAAAATATTGGCCTCGAGGACATACCGTGGCGCGACCTACGACTGACGTCACTTGTAGGACGCCGAATCGTGTCTGCTACAGCAGAGTTCCCGTGCGTATGCGGAAGCGTGTGTTTTTTTTTTTCTTGTGGCCACCGTCTCGCCCGCTCTTTGTGGATTTGATGCAAATTACCAAAAACGTTGTCTGTAAACCAAATAATTCCGGTAAGCAATCAGCGACTCGCTTGTTCCCGGCGACACCGCCGCGTTTAGGTACTTGCTACCACCGCGACCCACAGCTCTTACATACGCAGCCAGCTAACGCCAAGGACGATGCAACAGATGCCGAGAAAAATACGCTGTAAATTCATTATGAAATACTTGTGACGGGACATGTGTGTGCAAGCAAACACCTTGTAACAGCGACGGAAACGCTTCGCTCACTTATGATCTCACCGCGCGAACTGCTTGTATTGCCCGGTAAATGAATGACGCGAGAACGCTGATCACATTGCTTCGCCGCACATGCTTAAAAGTATTGTTATGCTCTGCAGTTTGGCTTGATCAGTGCCTATTTCCCCTACGATGTTTTTATAGTCATGCCCGGATTTGATTAACGATCACTGCCGCAGCCTGTACATTGCACGGCTCATGTTTACTTTTCGCGACTTCTCCGCAATGTATGAACGGTATGAACGCGAGTTTTCAACGCCTTCGAGCGGGTTTGGACAAGCCATATTTAGTTTTCATTATGTGCTCGGCGGGGTAATTTATAATTGCAGCGTGTTTTGTATGTTTACAGTAAGCAGGCATTTCTCAAGCATCAATTTCGATACTCCCGACTGCTCACAGCACGCGAGGCTGTGTACGAGGAGAAACACATCGTTAATGGTTTCGGGTAATGGGGATATTTAGAATAGGAGAACCGAGCGTTGCGGGCCCCCAAGAAGTTAGAGGAACCCAAACGCAACACGCGCGAGCGCGACGGTAGGGCCTTCGCCAACAGCTCGCAGCCGGCTTCGCGTGCACGTAATCGGTTGTTGGGAACTTTAGGCTTGGCGTCGCAGCAGATATTTCATCGCCGTTAGATTTTCGCGTGACAGTCCCTAACAGAACGTTTCACCGCGCTGGGAACTCTGTAAGCGCGGTGATTTCCGTTGAAGCGATCGACAATCAGGATACCTGCACGGCCTCGGCCGATTCTTGCGTGCAAGCATAGCCATCCTTAGGCCGCTCGCAGCACCGTGCATGAACGGGCCAGCGCTGCCGGGACCGACCTCCGCGGCCGGTTGGCGTAAATCGCGGCAGATATTTGAGCATCGCTTTGAAAACCACAGCTGATGACACTACCTATGAGAATTTTTCATCACGCTAACATCCACTTTCACCAATCTGGAACTTCTTTTCAACGACTTGTGTGATTTTAAAAAGCGGCGACAAGTTGTTGCTGCCGCGACCTGCGTCGGTTCGAGCCGCACCGTCGGCTGTGCGGGGAGGCATGGCGGGTGCGTGTGCTTCTGCGAGCAGTTATGGCTTCACGATTTCCTGCTTTATACATTTCTTGCAAACGAGGGAAATCTAAAAACTTCACTCGGCGATCGTCGCAGTCCACATTGTTGATCGGGGAAACAAGCCGCTGCTTACGCTTCGGTCGCATGCGTAATACACCACCACGCTCATGGTGTTTGCGGATAATCTACCACAGTTGACACGGTTATACAGTCACCATTACGTCGAACTGTGCTTGACGCACTGATAATTAACTTCAAACGAAGGAAATTAACACGGAAATACTTGTAGAACGCGCTTCCTAAGCGAAGTGTCACGCGCTGCAAGCCAACTACGCAGGAAGATAGGAACGGGGATCCTACAAGTGACGTCAAAACGATCGCAGCGCCGGCCTCTCCAATGGTGGGCCTCGCGGCCAATTGCTCCCCTTTGATGTTGTTCGAAGTGCCTGGGAAAGAGCCCCGACCTTGCGTCGACTACAGGAGACTAAACGCCATCACCAAAGATCAAGTTTACCCCTTGCCTAATATTGAGGAGAGGGTAGAGCTCGTTAGTGGAGCAAGGTTCATCTCAACCTTTGAATTAGTGCGCGGGTACTGGAAGGTGCCTCTAACGGAACGAGCTAGCCGATACGCCACGTTCATCACGCTGTTCGGGGTGTTTCAGACCATCACCATGAGCTTTGGACTGAAAAATGCACCCTTTTGTTTTTCAAGGCTAATGGATCGGGTCCTGGAAGGGCTGAGTGAATTGGCACTGCCCTATCCCCATGACGTGGCAATTTTCTCGGATGATTGGCCGATGAATTTTGGGCACATACGACAGGTACTGGAACGATTCCGAACTGCAGGGCTGACTGTGAAGGCGGAAAAATGTCAGTTGGGAAGGGCGTGTGTCACCTCTCTGTCACACACGATATCCCGTAAATGTGTGAGCATTTGGCAACGAAGGTGGCTGCCATACGGGAATTTCCCAAGCCGTTGACAAAAAAGGATGTGAGGTCTTTTCTGGGAATGACAGGCTATTATCAGCACCACATCCCGAACTGCTCCGACGTGGCCAGTCCATTAACCGATAGTTTGCATAAGCTAGAGCCTGAGGTTGTAATTTGGATGGCGGGCAAAGAAGCAGAGTTTCTATCTCTGACGGAAGCTTTGCCTTCGAGACTAGGCTTCACCAGATTTCGACCGTGAATTTGTAGTTGAGTGCGACGCGCGCAACAGTGGGCTAGGTGTCGTTCTGCCACAGATTGATCAAAATTGTGACGAACACCCCGTGCTGTACCTCAGCCGAAAATTGACGCCCCGTGAGGAAGCTTACACACCTCCGAGAAGGTGTGTTTGTGTATCGTCTGCGGCATCCAGCTAGCCTGTTATATTCAGGGAACCAAATTCACCGTAGAAACCAACCATTGTCCCCTTTCGTGGCTGAAGCAAATATCTCATCAGAATGGTAGGCTCTTGCGATGGAGCCTTATTCTTCAATAGTATACATTTGAAGTTAAATACAGGAAAGGTGCCGAAAACAGGAATGCGGATGGCCTGAGTAGAGGCTTTCGAGAAAAGGAAGTTGTTTTTCGAGAGTTTGTTTACTTTAGGTAGTATTTTTTAGTAGTGACTTTTTACATTGTGCCCACGCTACCCTGCTTGGCGAGAGCTGAATACAAAAGGGGATAGGCAAGGAAGTGCTTCTGCGAATTGTCTGGCAGTGGCGTCGCTCGGGCACTGCTGGCTGGCGTTGTTTTTGTGCGTGCGGTGTGGGCACGAGAGTGTTTGGTGCGACCCGTGAACATTCTTCGCTCGACCCTGCATCGGGGGACACAGCTTCGGCGAAGGACTTTATTGGGGGGAGGAGTCTGTTGCGTCGAGACTCTTTCTGGCGGCCATTATTTCTGGCGCGCCTGCGCATCCCTGTCGCGTCGGAAAGACATTGGGAGGGGAGACAAGGCTGAACAGAAGCAAGTGATTTAGACGGCTGGGTGTGTGTCCGGTCGGTAAAATAGAAACACGTGGGCGCTCTGGCGGAATCGGGGGGACAGCAGGTCGCGGCTTTAGAGGAGACCGAAGGCCGGCTTCTCGGAACCGCGCGGCCGTGGCGGTGCGCGCGACTCGAGACCTCCGGAGGAAAGAAAAACGGGTGAGTCGTCTTTGGGCAGCGATAGAGAACGGTTGTCCACGGAACGCGAGTCCGGACGACAAAAGGCATGGGGCCTCCTTCGTTAGGATGTAGCAAAAAATAAACGTCCCTTTCATCGTCACCGGCCCGCAGTCTGGCCTACCTCACAACAACTCACATATGCACATACGCACATACATACACACGCAAATACATACATACGCGCACACGCACGCACGCAAATACATACATACATACATACATACATACATACATACATACATACATACATACATACATACGCACGTACACTACTGAATTTACGAAGTGGGAACGTATAATAAAATTTACCAAACTGTGCGGTAATCTAAGTACACAGGAATCCAATGCTGCAGGTCACACTTAGCTCAATGCATAGCATATCACTTTAGCGTTATGGTAACGTTTACCTAACTCTGACCAATGCATTGCACTTGTTACGTGTGTTGTCGTCGTTTTGTAATAGTTATGATGAAAAAAATCTTTAATAATTTTTACAAACAAACAATACGAAAAAAGCGGCTACATAAGGGCACTGCGTAGGATTACCAGCAGAATATATAGGATCTTTTGGTACACCAAACACATTTCACAGAAAAGAGCAAAACGAACGAACTAAGAGAGAAATACCGTTGTTAAACAGGGCAAGAAGGGGTCATAAAAAAGCGTTCTCAGCAGTGCCATGGCTGGGTCCTATCCGCAACACCACGTTTACCGTTTTGCGTCTTATGCTAAAAAGACCGGGCAGTTAGCCAAATTAAATTTTACAAGAACGGACAAGTCGTTTCAGCAATGACCACATGGACCTCCGCTTGAACCACTATATACCACTATATGAATAGCTTAGATCGGGCCCAACCGCATGCATAACAGTTTGATCTGGAATGTGGTAGTTATTTTTGTTTGGTGATTTTGTATGACGAAAGGTTATCTGGTCGATACAATGTATAATCTGGTACGGTAAATTCAAATCCCATGTAGCAGTGTACAACTTTTCAAAAGCAATACAGCGGTAATATTATCCAACGAAGCTGTTTAACTATTCAAGAAATGTTATCCCTAATGTGAAAAATATTTAGCAAGAAATTTTTTCAGAGTACAAGTATGTTTGCATGTTGAAAGCAGGGCGGGTGACAACTTTAGGCACCCAACTTCGCGCAGAAGCACTAATAAAGCTGTAATTTTGCGCCAGCATAACGCCCCACAGCGCGATTTGCGCGCCCGCGACAGATGTCTTTTCCAGTTTCTGGCCTGTTGTTGGTGCGATTTTCTTGATGCCTAACACTCGCCATCGTTGTTGCTGGAAATTAACCCGCATAAGTGGGAGTGAATTCTTCTTTGAGAAGTCACAAGTCACTTG
This sequence comes from Haemaphysalis longicornis, assembly GCF_048455015.1. Classification (NCBI taxonomy): domain Eukaryota; kingdom Metazoa; phylum Arthropoda; class Arachnida; order Ixodida; family Ixodidae; genus Haemaphysalis; species Haemaphysalis longicornis. Next base: position 142,705,381 of record NW_027526407.1, read on the forward strand.
CGGCTTCGACATAAGCCCAGCGAACCAAGCTTCTATCCCGTAAACGTCAAGTAATCGGCAGGATTCACAATGAATGCCGAGGGATGTGTGCGGCCCAGTAGGCTCACACGTGCTTCTTTACCGCTGCAGCCGCTCGCTGCAATGTCCTTCTGTCGCAGTCATGAAACCACCGCTGTATATTTGGGCGTAGAGTGACACCACCTTTGGGCGTAGACTGATACCAAAGGTTTAGCAAACAAGGAAATACATTGTTTTTCGCCTTCCTAAATGCAGGAACCTTATCTGGGGGACGCAGGAAATTATTATAGCTTTTCATTAGGACCGCGAAACGGCACCTCTTCGCCCTCTTTTCAAGTCGCCGACTTCGTGTTCGCCAGAAAAAAAAGCCAGCATGCGAATAGGCCAGAATAAAACAATGTCTGGGCCAGGTCATGCGAGTGTTCGTTCCGTACTGTTATCTGACATCTTACCTACGATCTTCGCTTCGGTCATATCACAGAACGCTCGTGTCCGAGCACGGCTGAAGCATGCCGTCATCGGAGCTATATTTTCTTTCGTGCGGCAGAATAAAGCGTGCTTCGGTGTCCTGGTTGTTTTTACACTGCTGGATTTCTGCTACCTGACGCAGCTTTTTTTGGGGCGGAAATATCCCATTTGTTAAGCAAGAAAGTGTGAATCTGAGTTCGCGGCGAACTGCTGAACACTCTTTTAAAGAAACACTTGCATGAAATCTGGTTTTTGTGTTTAAGGTAGATGTCTAAGTCTAAGCTATCCAGATCGTGGAGCATTAAGTAGAACGGATATGTGAGCTGCATCGGTATTACATAAAATTATAGACTTTTGTGAAACTCGTGTGGGTTCACCCATAGTACTTTATGGCCCATTAGTCACTGTAATTAAGACTTCTAACCGGTGCTTCCACAGAGCCGTTAATTCGCACATGCACGGTCTGAAGGTCAAGCAGGGCATAATCTGAACACATCATGTTTAGTTCCACAGATTGCAGATGATAAAGAAAGTTAAACTTAAGTGTCTGTGGATGTGTTAGGACAGAGGCCCATCAACACTGTCTCCTCCACATTAAATATTTATGGCTTAAAAACCCAAACCAATTTTTAGAGATATTGTCGTGCCTGAAATTATAGACTTTCTTACGTTACCACAAACAGGTAGGCGAAAGGCGCTGCCTGGTAGTCGTGTTATAACTCGACAGTGCGCTGGGACACAAGCAGCAGACCTAGTGAAACATAATACATGTATGCGCTGTCAGCAAGCAAAAAAATAATGTGCATGTAGTTACCGCTAACTACTGTTCAGTAAATGCGAAAACCAAAGCGATGTAGCAGGCCTTGTTCGAAGTCCGAGACTGGCAAGAGGCGTGCGGACACCAGTTTGTACGGTTTAAAGGTATGCACTATATTATGTGTGCCCAGTAACAGCATTAGTGATGAACAACCAAACCCCCAATTTCTTGTTCGAGTGGCTCATCATACCGCGTCAACGCGAAATAAAAAAATTGGGTGATCGGCTACGTACTTATAGTCAAATTAGAGAACATTGCGGAAAACGTCTTGAGCATATTTAGCTCGAACTAGGGCCACACCCCGTATAAAATTGCAAGCAATAAAGTTTTCACACTGGTCCCCTATCTTCTTCCTTCGCAGCAAATTTTTTAGCAGACAATATTCTTCTGCGGAACTTGCTACGCAACACAGAATCCTCTCTCTCATTCCGACCTCGCATTCTTTTCCCCTACCGTCTGACTCCTTCCACCATGAGCAAAATAAGCGTTTGATAAATTCAATTTTCCCGCGTTCCCATTCCTCATACACGATCTGATAGCATCTGTTGTTTCCGGTAGTGTACACAACAATTGGTGCTTAGATATTTTATTACAGTATGTGCGCGTATCTCGCCTTTCTTTCGCAGCGTTTTAAAGCTTTTATTAACAATCATAAAAACCAATCGAACGTGTATTCTTCAAACAACTAAAAACAGCCATGTGACGATTATGTAACGAATTTCTGATTCATATGTATGTTTAATTCGCCTTGAATAATGTGAACCGTATGAGAACTGGAGTTTCTGTTCGTGCATTCTAAGGCAACCCGTGGTTCAGCTCAACCACATTGCACTGGATTGACCAATCGGCGCAATGAACAACAAAAGTTCGGCTAACGGTGACGCCCGTAAGAACAGTGGACTCAGACGTTTAGTGTGCGTTGTGGCATAACGAAATGCCCGCATGGCGTCTTGAATGGCGCAGTGCCATTGCGGAGATCACATTTTTGAGTGCAATGTCATTCACTGAATGTTCTCTCATACGGCATAGACTGTTCAATCGAGTACATTGTGGTGAAAATGCACCACGAGATCACCTTAGAGTGAACTTACGAATGGCCTCGCTTTTGCATGTTTTGTGTACAGGTGTTCTTTCACCCATTGTTTGGGGGCCGGCTGAATGGACGGACGGACGGACGGACAGACAGACAGACAGACAGACAGACAGACAGACATTTTCCAGTTTAGTTAGAGCAAGAAATTCCGTGGTGTTTACTAAAAGTCTGCCAGTTGCACAGGATAAAACGCCCCCTGGGCGATGACGCGATGCTTGGAATGAAAGACACATTTAGATCCTGTAATCACGGCTGCTAAAACAAGTGGACGCGGCGGAAGCGGCGTGTGCGGTTTGGTGATGAATCAGCTAAGTGCAATGACAGCGGGAGTAGTGCGATGCGTGCACGATTGGATTCATTATGAAGCGTGCCGCAGTTTTGTTCTGTTTTTTATGTGGGTAAGCTTAACCCTACGTTTGTTCTTTCTTGCTCTACACCTTAAAATTTCAAAGTTCAAATTCTCTTAGTGAAGAAGCGCAGTATCCTTGATATCTAATATTTATATATAGTCGCACAAATCGCCAATAAAAACAGCGCCCCGAAATTGATTCTAGGCGAAGAAACTAAGCACAGAACAACCTCAGCAAATTTACACACCAGAAATGCCAGGCGTTTCTGTAGTTGCTGTCTGCTGGAAATAAACACCGATGTCCCCGAAGATAAAATAAAAGCCGTTTGAACACCATATATGGCTTACTGTCAAGATGTTTAAAGGGAGAAAACACGCTGCCTACAACTTGAGGAATAGCCAGCGACAGCGGACACACATCTGACGAACAGAGTAAAAAGGAAACACTCCCGACCATTCGCGCACAAAATAGCGGGTGTCCACATTATTGCTTCATGCTGAAAAAAACTTCTGTAAGTATTTGAGAAGACATGGCACCCTCCTGTATTTTAGGTGGGAGAATGAAGAGCGGTCGACTAGAGCCTGTCGCTTCGTCACCGCCCTATTGTAGCCCGATGTTCTTCAAATCTAATTCCACCGGCGAGACCCCGCCAACTTTATATTAAGCGTCCTCTTTTCTTCAACGATCTAAATGCTTGTTCTACCAGCTTTCTCAAATTTTCGGTGAGCTGCTGTAGAAGACTGTGCTTTCCGCGGCAACAGCTGCCAAGGCAGTTGTGCTGTACTTTGTGACGACCAAATGCGCCATTTTTTATATTGTACCCTTTCGCCTTTCTGACATCTCGTTGTGGAATCTTGTACAAAAGATAAATGGTTTGAAGAAACACTGCAATGACATGTCCGGGCCATGTTCGTTGTGTTTGCCGCTTTAGAGAAAGCAATTAGGGACATAATTTCAATGGAGAGAACGACATGTTCAGTTACCTCATTCAAGGAATGCAGGCTAACCATAGTTTCTTTTAACACGTGGCACCTTTACTGAACTTCGTTACGTCGTCCCGGAATTTGAACAGGTACCAAATGTATGAAACCTAAATAATTTTAAAAATTTTAATCGAAGTGAATTTCACATTTGTATTGTTACAGATTATGCACTCTGTCTACTTGTCTATCATTCGCGTTCTTTCAGTGTTGCGAGAAATTTCTACATGCATGCATTCTGTGTCACAATTTTACGTTGAGATTTTATTTCAGCTTGGTTTGAAAATACGGCAAAACCATGTTTGTTACCGACAAAATTATGGTCTACACTTTAAGAAAAAGGTAGTCAGTAGTGATTCTTTCTACAGAGTCATAGGCTTGCTACAGAAGTGACTACCTTTGGACTGATGGAGAGGGTCACCAGACTCTCTTTCAAACAGAGTCCAGGGACTCTTAGGGAGGGAGTCGTGATGAAGAGTCAAAAGTGAGTCTGCAGGACTCCTGAAGATGTAGTCACGGTGACTCCAAGATAGTATACAAAGCGAGTCCGCTTGACCACGTTACGACCCCAGTAAGAAGAGTCGTCTCAACTCTGTTTGGAAACGTCTGCAGCACTCTGTAGAATGTAGTCATGCCAACGTCGAATCTGCGAACAAAGAGAGTCCGTTTGGCTACTACAAGACCACAGCAAAGTCCAGTCGACTATTTCGCGACTCGAGCAAACAGAACCCCTTAAAAGTAGAATGAGTAAAAAATTCTATACATATACCACTATGACGCTATGAGGTAATCACTGCCTACATGCAAGAAAAATCAATGCAAAGTTCCAAAACAACTATTTTAATGAAGTAAATCCTACAACCCTTTTATTAGGCATTGGCTCAATGACTAGAAAAAAAATGTTATAAGTAATAAAAATCAGGAGTTTTTGTCTTAGACAACATATATACGACTAGAATAAACGAAGGAAATATCCCAGGCGGCACAGAAACTGTGCCCCAAGACCGGCCCGTCTATGGCCGCTTTCTGGCATGTCCGGCCAGCATCCAGGTTCTGGCAGCCACTGATCATGCGTTGAACGGCCAACATTCGGCAACCAGCGCTTCGGCATTTTTCCGTCCGCCTGTGTCCGGACTCACAACGGCAGCTAACCGGCTGCCAGATATTCAGTTCTCTTACGGCTGCCGATGTTGAGAAAGAGAACGGCCGAAGTACGGCCTTAGGGCATCCGTTTTTTCTTCGGGAAGCGGTAATCGGCCGAAGCACGGCAAGCGACCGGCCACAGAATATGCGTATTCTTGCGGCAGTTGGTGTTCGAAAGGAGACCGGCCGGAGCGTGGCTGCCGTGCATTCGTTGTTTCAACGGTGAACCGCGCGTCCGGCGGACGTACGGCCCCAGAATATACGTTTTTCATTCGGTTAGCTGTCCTCGGCCGAAATACGGCAAGCGAATGGCCACAGAATATTTGGCAACCGGTGTTCAAGAGGAGACCGGCCTACGTAAGGTATCTGGTTATACGTCATTTTTGCGGCAAACGGCATCCAGCGAACAACGGCTCGCGCCTGGGCGCCGAGAATTCATGCACAGACGTGTTTGGAAGGAGACCGACCGTTTTTTTCCTGGGGGAGAAAAAGCCGTTAGGGAGCCGAACGACGGGGACGCGTTTTTCATCCGCTCCGTGTTTGTACGTTTTAAATGAACGAACATCGTTTGTCAAACAGTAATGAGTGTTCTCGGTGAACGGGCAAGGTGCAAGGACTCATTGGACATTAGCAGGGAACCTTTTAGGCCATCGAAATGTCATTTATTGCCGCAAGAAGACTGTGCCACGCCGACGGGTGAGCTAAGCCTCGTCATCGCCGCTACCACGCCTCTGCCGCCGGCTTCGTCGACGCATCAGCTCGAGGCTATTCGCCCGCTCAAGAAATGGAGAGCACTGGAGACATCGACCTGGCAGAGATGTCCGATCCGAGATGGAGATGGCTCACCAAAATAACTGGCCTTCAAGGGCGTCGAGCAAGCGGCCACCACGCAGGAGCTAAACCGCCACCCTGTCAAGGACTCCCCACCAAAGAAAGGCAAGTGCGAGCAAAAGCGCAAGTTATTCTGCTTACAATTAAACTGCGACAAGCAATGTTGCACTATGTTGTTGGTGATAAACGTAGAAGAGACTCGCTCGTGCATTGGTAGGATCAACTTCATTCCCTGCACTATGTTACTTCAGGGGATTTTACGACTGCTTATTTAGAAAAAAATTATTTTAAATTTGCGATAACAACAGAGCCTTGTCACTGACGAAGCCTAGCTGTTAATTTAGTTCCGATGTTTGAAGATGAGCTTAGCTACTCTTGGGATATGACTCATTTGGGTAAACATAATCGCCAGCATCCTAGCAAACACGGATTTTGTCAGGATTTTCTTGCTCAACGTAGATTGTTGAGTTCCCGCACGATTTGACTCTTGCAATAGATAAGCTTAAAGTGGTTGACTGTATATTCTTGGACTGCAAAAAAGCAAATGATGGTGTTGCATATCACCTTCTGCGTAGTACATTTCATCCTATGAACTGAATGAATCGGTTTTTGCATTGTTATTACTATTGGCCCTATAGCTTTGTTCAAAAGTACTGTGTAGTTAACCGGACTATAGCGAATGAACGTGATTCCGTATACCTGCAGCTTTATTCGAATTTAATAACATCCTGGTGTGCTGATTCAGAAAAGTTTTTGGATGTTAAACAGTGTGTTAACGGCACCTTTACAAGAAAACCATCATTCCAGTTGGATACGTATACCGTAAATTATGCTGCTGTGACAACGGCCGAGGAATATAAATACCTAGGAGTTTATTTAGGGAGTGGTTAGAGGTTAAATAGGCAGGTTCACATCATAAAAGTTACGGCTGCATATGTTTTTGGCTTTCTGAGACGAAATTTCTGTGAACCTCCATCTAACTGAAAAGAACAACCGTATTTCACTCATGTGCGCTCAATCTTGGAGTACGCATGTGTCTTCGTGGATCCCTACACCAAAGAGCTCGTTGATACGCTCGAAAACATACAGAATATGTCAGTCCGATTCGTATTAGGTAATTGGCACGCTCAACTTAGCATGAGAGAAAGTAAAAGTAAACTGAAATGGCAGGACGTGAAAGATCACAGACGAAACCACAGGTTGAACTTTTTTTGTAATATCTATCATTTTAAAACTGTTGTAGAAGGGGAAAAGTATGTCTAAGCGCCATTCTACATATCGAGAAGTGGGACCGCTAGCTTAAAGCAAGTTATTAACTTTCCTTTAAAGGTGACGCCTTGCGCGATTCATTTTATTTTACATCAATACTGCAGTGTAATTATCTTTGACGTATGATTGCATTAACTGTTTATATTGGCGATTTTCAGCGCGCTTTGTAGAATTATTTTGTTATTTTGTCTCATATTTAATGCTTAGTGTTATGTATCTCCCTTCTGTAATGCATGCAAAGGCAAGCAGGCATCAAATAAATAAATAAATGAATAAATAAAACAATGAATAAATAAATGAATAAAAATAAACAAACAAATAAATAAATAAATAAATAAATATATAAATAAAGAAATAAATAAATAAATAAATAAATAAATAAACTTCCAGAGGCGCAAGTTTGCCTCCGACGGGTTGAGAACCCTACACATTCAACCTTGACCAATAAAATATTTATGGGCTTATTCGTTGCAGTATGCAGGGTTTCCTGTATGCATGCTACCATTGCTATGTTATTGGTTTGAAACAAATTATGTAACTCTAATTTTACGCCTTTCCTTGCAAGAACACAAAGGGATACAACTGCAGCCACCTGAAGCAGGGCGTCATTCGCGACGCGTCTAGAATTTTTTGAACGTAGTATGACATTAGAAGAAAATTAAGCTCTTTTGGACTATTAAGTGGTGTGGACGTATACACTCATGAAAACAAAATTTAAATAGATTGAAAATGAAAGTACCTGTTCTCTCCTTCTTAGGATCAGCCCTGCGCAAGATCATCAGAAAAGTTGATCGAGTAGAACATGTCTTTGCAAGAAAAATGAGCAAAAACTGGACATACTTTTTAGTGAAGGAGTTATATTAAATGCTCCTGAGTGTTTTGTTGAGAACCAGAACGCTTCGTAAAGGCATTCACGCTGGTTTTATATACATCAAAATTGGTCAAGCAACTGTTATAAAAATAGTTTATGCAGACACAGCATGAAAGTGTTCCGGAATATTGCCCTAAAAGAAATTGGCTAAAAGCGGCGCAATTTATCTCTCTGAAATTCAACCCACTAAAGTATGCGCCCTCCGCCCCCCCCCCCACCCCCCTCCTCTTTCCCCGTTTATTACAGGTAAGCCGCCCCACAGAGGATATCAGGACCTGGACATTACATCTATCCAAGCTCTACAAAGAACTTAATATTTTCGGTGTTCGGCCGTAAATGAGGCACAGCAATTAAAGGAACGACAATTTGTGAGCACTGTTTAATAAATGAATTTTGCTGTCAACTGAGGCTGGTAATTAAGCAAGGCTGCCCTGAAAGCTTGACGGCTGGTGGTTGCGCGCGAGCTCACTTTGATGTGGCTGCATTGGACCCAAAATGCTGGGTTTGTGCTGCTTCTGCACTGCGCGAATGAGTCATCTGCTTGCGCGACATGCAGTGACCGGCCTCAGTACGGCAACGTACTGTGGCTGAACTCCAATGCCCATAGCACGGCCGTAGTTCCGGTAGCTGTAGTCCGGCTGGAGTCCGACGACCGCATCTCGGCTGTCCTCCGGCGGCCGTACTTCGGCCGTACACGGGTAGCCTTGGAATGGCCGGAGCCCTACGGCTGGAATCTGGCCGCATGACCGTAAGCCGGTCGACTGGCCGACGGACACTGGCCGTTGGACAGCCATGGGAGTACGGCCGTATACGGCCAAAAGGCCCACATTTGGACATGGGCCGAACATGGCTGCCGGAAAACGGCCGGACAGAAAATCACCGGCCAAAGTATACCGGCCTGTTTTAGGCCGAACAGTCCTGTGCTACCTGGGACAATATTCAAAATTATCACCTCAGACAAGATTTGTGTCTCAAATAACAAAAACTTGTAACATCCAACGAGACAAGCAACATTTGAGTTCACATATACGAAACACAAACCTACAACAGTGATCAGCCATCAGCTGCAGGCTCAGCAACGTAAAGGAATCATAAGTGAATATAAAAACACGAATTTTCTTAAAGGCACATTTAAACATATAATAAAAAATGTCACATTAAACATCTGAAGAGAAAAAAATCTACAACATACAACTCAGAAATGAAAAATGGGACAATCAAATACACAACACAGAGTTCGGGAGAGTATTATTGCTTAACAAAATTGTAACCTTGAACACATTCCTATCTAGTGCATACAGCTCGGTTTGGCTTAATGAAATGGCCACTTTGACTACTCATACCCAACACAAATGAACATCTAAAAAAGGGTGTGAGTATCATTTTTAATTGATGATTGTTATAATTTTTCTGAGAATTTTTTGTGCGTTCTAGAGCTTTACATAAATTTTCTCTGAGGCTACATTGACAGTTGTGATCTTGCAACAACCACCACCTGATGTGCTGGCATTGGAAAACGTATTTATGCCCTCGCTGCCCCTGTGCGAGTTCTCAATGTAGTCATTAGGTTTGCCTCTTTCATTACGGTGTTCGTGCATCTTCTGTTTCGCACCCCCATCAGGTCTTCCAAAACGGTAAGCGTTTGCTTTGCAGACTTCACGCATTGGAGGTTGTACGCCCATTACACTGCAAATAAAAGAGCAATTTTTGACGTGAAGTCAAAATTGGATATGGAGACCTGCTCGCAGACCACCTTTATCGAGTCAGATCCGCGTGGGCTGCTCCCCGCGTACACTAGCGTCGGGTATGAATATGCTGTATCTGGGTCCTGTAAAATAAGACAAGAAATGCTGAAATTCAGTTGTTGTAAAAAATACTTTATGTGAATAGACATCAATATGTATAAATTATTACGGTGATTGTCTTTACTATGCCAAGTGGACTGAGAAGGAAAATACCTGAGATAATAAGTTACAGGGAAAGCTCGGTTATAGTACATCCCCCGGTTATGCGAAGACCCGCTTGCTATGATTAATCATTGGGTTCGCCGCAACCTGCCCTTAGAACCTACGCATTAAATACACCGGTTGTATAACGCACAAGTACACGCAGCTAGCTTCATGTGATGCACGACTCGCAACCTGACACCCCCATTGCGGTTAAAAAACCTGCATACTTCCTACCTTTCAGGCTGCTTTTCTGGCCAAATTTTCCTTTAACATTGCTCTATCTCCCGGCTTGTTTGTTTGTGGCACCACTCTTTTTCCACTCGTTTCTTTCCCACCCCAGTATGCTCACGGCATTATCTCAAGCAATCGCGACTGCAGCCGCTCATGCCGGTTTTCCTGTTAGTTCACAAACGGTGAAGGGTGCTCAGAGCCACAAGATCCATTTTTATTTTTCTCGCTGAGCACAACAAACAAATGCTACAAATGTCACTCACGCTTGGTGATGAGATCAAAATAACCGAAGAGACCAAAAAAACGCTGAGCTACCGCCGACCCTTCCATCTTCATTCGTTGCTTCTTTGTTCACTAATAACAGCTGTGTAGTTCCCTTCAGCAAATGTCCTGCTTCAGAAAAATGCCCTGCTTCACCCATTGCATTTCCATTCTTCTCGCACTTTCGCAATGCTCAGCTTTATAACATGGCACACAGCTAACACAGCAAAACTTTTTTGGAGCGCACGTATTGTGGAAGTAATTTTTTTTCAGGTAATAGGTACTTAGGTCACGCACTCACAAATTACATGAGGACAAGTTACACAGTAAATACCGTGTTGCGGCCAACCATTTACAAAGCGTTGTCGTCTGTCCATTTTCGACTTCTCGTGTCTGTATCTAGTCTGTGCTACTTCAAGATGTTAAAGAACCACTAGCAGCTACCCCCCCCCCCCCCTGTGGATATTTCCAAAGCTTGACTTTGCTGGAACATGTCTTAAACACACTGGTTCCTTCCCGGGGTCTAAAGCTCCCTTAAGGCTTCAGTTTATGCTAAGTTACCAACATTAAGGTTTTCCAGAAACCGAAATTTTGAGTGCAATTCACCTTTACCAAAGCAAAAAAGTACAGGGACAGGGCTATTCCGCTGCCTGTGGTCAAAGTAACCATAAACGTTAAGCTTAAACACGTCATCCAGCCTTTCCAAAGAGCAACGAATTTTTGTCCTAGCTGCTTTCTCTTACATGTAGATCATTTCTTTTAGTTTAAGATTGGGTACACCCTAATATTTTTAAGGCCAAGGGCAACTCAAGCCAAGAGCCCTTTCCCAATGTTGCCATCTAATTTGCAAATGAAGTTTACTGTTTTCACCAGTGTTGTGAAGATGCCATACCCTCTTTCCTTCACCAAATAGGGCAGCAAAACAGGAGCGCTGACACCTTTTGCACCTGTAAAAAGAACAAACTAAAGTTGTGCAGCCGAACCCAACTGATGAAAATCATTTACATCGAATTATCCAGTATGTCGAACTCTTTCCGGTAACAGTATAGTTGCAGTGAGAATATAGCAAAAATTACGTCTGTATCGAACAAAAATACAAGCGAAACCCGAAATATTGAACGGCAAATGGTGCAGGAATGCCCAAAGTTTGCTTTTTCTCAAGATAAAGAAGAAATTCCGCCGGCACACCCCTTAAAGTGATTTATCCCGGCCGCTCATGGGCAGTTGGCGGCTCCTTCCCTCCTTCTCTCTTTCTCCCTCCCTATCACGACGCACCTGCGCCGTCTAAGGCGAGCTGTCGCACCCCGATGCAAAAAATGATGGTGGACGTCAGCAAAGTTTTTTTTTTCGTTCTTTGTGTTTCTTCCGTTCCTGCTTTTTAGGCTTTTTTTCCTAAGTCTAGCTGTGGTGGCTAGCGCTAGAAACGTTTATTTGACGGCTCTAGCTAGCGCGAAGCGACCGAATTTGTATTTCGCCGTGAAGCTGGCAATCATAAATCGAGTGAAACGTGGTGTGGCGCTATAGTACTTCAAAGCAATTGTCATCTAGTGCAAGATAACGCTGAGTATATTTAGATATAGCCGGACATGGCTGAAACACAAATTTCCTTGCCTGATTCCTTGTGTCTGATTTCCACGTACAAGGTGTGCTCGTTAAGGAGGATATTCCCCGCCTTTTGCTCACCAATTTGGCCTGCAAACGATCCAGCGCCACTCTAAAGCATAATAATAGTTCACTCAAAAGCCCCCACAATGTTAATATACCTTTCATTAGACCGGCGGCCTATGAACAAAACGCTTAAGGTGCGCAAGCTGCAGCAGGATGATGCGAAATTTCCTGTTTGCTAGGGCAGGCGAGACAACACTTGCCAGCAAAGCATAGAAACGGTCTCATAACGAGCACAGTTTGTACGAAAGAATCAGCCACAGGAGTAACATTTAAAGCATTCTGCGCAACGCCTATATACTTCTAGCACCAGCCACCGTAAGCTTACCAACACGGTATTGAGAATGATAACCTGAAAAAACTGAAAAATAAAAACTGTATTTCACTATGCCTCGTCGTACCATTTAACCACAATGCTACGTCAGCTTCTTCGAGGTCCGTGGGTACGGGATTTTGGGGCACGTTAAAGATCCTCAGGTGGTCAAAATTAATCCGGAGCCCTCCACTACGGCGTTCCTCATTGCCTGCGTTGCTTCGGCGCGTTAAACCCTTTAATCAATCAAGCTTCCTCGAGGTACCGGGTGTTTTCTTTGGTTCCTGGCCACTGCAATGAAACAGTTGCTGCACATTCAAACGTTATCGAAGGGTACTTATTTCACACTCGTTTACCTTCGCTAACACTTCAGTGAGGGTGAGGGCTGAGGGGGGGGGGGGGGGGGGCGGAAGGAGGGACAGGTCCCTCAGTGCTAGTAGAAATCTGCGGAGCGGGCAGTACTGAGCATGGTTTGGGCGTGACCCAGGTGTACATCGTTATTTTCTCAAGTTACTGCACCCCACATGCAAAGGTATGTCGGCAATGTGGCGCCAGCACACGCGGTGAGCAGGCGCTCGTGTGAGCCGAGCACACAGTGGCCGTAGATACTATCTCAAGCCGTATCGCTAACAATTGTTTTCAGCGCTCTTGCGGTGTGGCGACAAAGCAAGCATGCGAGCGAGCACACAGCAACATATCGCAGAGGGACACGCAGCCTCGCTCCCGACATCGCAACTGCTCATGTCCGTGCGTTTTCCTCGGCCGCTGCCAGGTGACGGCTCCGGGATCTTCGGCCGTGCGCTCCGCGGTTCGTATTTGAATTGTCCATGACTGTACGCGCAAAATTATATTCTACCAATACATACGCGTCCCGCATTTGTACGAAATGACTGCTGCTCCGGTGCCCAAATAAGCCGCTGTCCTACACCTACTCATTTCTTTTCATGTTGACATTTCGCCCCTCTGCCAGCCTGAGCCAAACTCATTAAAGCACACTGACCATTCGGTGTTCGGGGTCAAATAAAAGCGCCAGAGGAATTAAAACAAGCTTTCACTGAGCCTTGGCCGTGAAGCGGCCAGCGCGTACAAGGTCGCTGTTTCGTCGGCGGTGAGCCATCGGCGGCGGCTCACGCCAACGGTCATGCTGCCTGTTCGCATACTCAGGCAATCGAAAACCTGCCACTCACGCCGAATTGCGGTTGGGCGTTTCTGCCGCAACTAATATTCAAGCAGCATATCTTACACACTTGAGCGTTCTTCGCAGAGCGCGCGATGTTTTTTCACGAGGGAAAATTTGTCGCCGCGGTGAATACTTCCCTTACCTCTACCAGAAGCAGTTGCGGTGTTACCGCAGCTCCGTCCGCATATCTTGCATTATCGCGGACGCAGTACTCACCTAGGGCACTTCAAAAGCACTGTAAAATTGTCGTGACCCTGACCAGCGAGACCACGTAGTTACGACACACCACCATAACGGCCACAACACAAACAAATTACACCATCTTCCCACGTGGGAACCCTGAGGGGATGCAAAGCAGTGGAGTCGTAGCGTGTCAATTGGTTCTTAGAGTAAAGACACGTCTATAGTACCGTATTAAATGTCCTCTTTAATTATAGAGTGGTGGGGAACGTTTTGCGGCTTCTCGTTCTCGAAGCGAGGAATCCGCTGTTCGACGCTGGCGTTTCGAAGCGGTGTCACGTTGCCGAACGCCATCTGGATCAGCTACTCGCCGCTGGCGTTTCAAAGCGGCTTCTCGTTCTCGAAGAGAGGAATCCGCTTCTCGACGCTGCCGTTTACGTTCGGCGTCGCCAGCTCTCCTCTGTGCAGCCTTGTCATCGGAGGCACGAGACGAGCCGAGTGGCGAAGAGGAGCGGCGGGGAGGAGAGCGGCGTTATCGCAGCTGGTTAGGGTTCCTAGAGCGACAGTGTTGCCGGTGTCTTCCTGAACCGGCACAAGACGAGCCGAGCGGCGTTATCACAGCTGGCGTGGAGAGGGGGAGAAGCAGGAGAGGTGCGGACGTCGGACGACGGAGGGTCGACTAAGAGATGCTTTGCATCTAAAAACGCCCCGCCGGTGGAGCACGCAGGCAGGTCAAAAACTTCCACTTCGCCTGCATGTCAATGACCCGAAGCCTGCTCACGGGAAACGCGAAACGGCTGACGTCACACCTGCGGCGACCAATAAGAGCGGTATCTCTTTTTTTTTGTTTTCTACGCTCCTCGTATCAGTTCCCCTCTCCCGCAAAGTTGCGCCGCCAACCGAGTCGAGAAAGGGTCGCAGAAATCATGACTGTTCTGCGACTCCCTCTATAGTTCATACCACAAGCTAGCTGCAGCACTGCGAATTCTACGAAATTTAACCAATCAGGTGAATATTCTTGAATTTACGTGAACGCCGCCATACCAAGATGGCGTTTTCCGCACTAGGTTCGATTGGCTTTCATAATTTGGTTCGACATTGAAAGCCAATCAGTACAGGCTATTGGAAAGATGACAATTCCCAGGCAAACTGTCCTACGGACTGCACGGACGGTTCCGTAAACGTATTCCTCCGCCAACATCGTAGTCAAATATGGCGGGAGCTGGCTTGCGGGGAATCACCGATGAATGCAGCCGTGGCAGGCGGTAGCCGTCTGTACGCTTGTGCGGCACTCGCGTAGCAAAACAGTACTAGCGAAGAGACATCGCGTTACCGTTGTGCTCAAAGATGCGACCTGCGTTGTGTAGCCGAGCGCGAAGCTTCGAGCCAAACGTCGAGGCAGCGATGCAGCCGTGCAGTGTGTGTTTTGGTGATACTATTGCTCTAGCCCAGTTTTCCGTGTCAAACGCTTTTACTGGAATGAACTTCCTATGTGCTTCCAAACACGACCGGCCGAGTCGGCGCACTCAGAGGCTCTCTTCATCTGGGGACTCCCTCTGACTGCGGGCGGGGGAAGGTGAGTAGAATGTGGTGTTGCAATTCTGTTGATCGTTTTCCAGTACGCAAGAACAATCAGATGCTACGAAATAACAAGAGTGAATCATTGTAATATGCCCTCACGCTATCCTAATGTAACATGCCCTAACGCTATCCTAATGGTCTAGTTTTGCACGTTTCACCAGAGGACGCCGGGTTGTAAAACGCAGTTACAGGCGAGCCTCAGAATATAATATAAAACGTTCTGCCTAACCATATGCTTAGGCGGAAGAGAAATTGCGAGCAAAAGAGCAACAAAAAATCAGTCCTGCTTTCGATTTCTCATGTAATTACATGCTCAATAATAACTTGCATCAACTGCGAAATATGTCCCAGTGTAATGTAAGCTGTAAAAATAGTGTCCACTGGCATAAATCACCATAGAAAGGTAAGGCAAATCGTTTTGAAGGGTAGGATGCTCTACCACAATTCTAGAGAAATGTGCAAGCAAGATTTGACGTACTGAAAGACTGATTCTTGCAATTTGCGTTTTTTTTTCTTTTTGCAGACTGAAAGCATCTGTCATCTGAGGACCATCATCTGCAACAAGAAATTGCGCCTTAATCCTGTTGTGTATGCTTTCATGACTCTTAAATGTGATGAAACAAGTATGAAGCAGTGCTCCTTAAAGTGGTTCTGGAGTACCTTCCACAAATGCACAGGGTTCTTCACAGCACAGTTCGAGTAATGAACGCCTGCAAAATTTTTGTAAATGAAATGAGTTATTACAGAGCATATATTTGCTTGTACAATGCACAAGTGAATAACGCACAACTGAATATAAAATGATGAGGGACGCGATGTGACCAAAACTACTGCGCTCGAAAGAAAACAATTTAGGTATTTTGTGGATATTTTCAGTTCAAGCACCGCCAGGCTACATTTTTTGGGGCATAAAAGAAGTCCTACATTGTAGCGGGATCCAACATTCTTCAGCCCATGCACGTTCTTGTGCATGTGTGCCATGAACTCGGTTCTCCACCTGTTCTTACCCTGCCTGATCTGTCTATTAATCCCTCACACACAGAAATGACTACCCAATTTGATTACAGCTATTAGCGCACTACAGGTTCTGGTCTTGAAGGGGGTGTCGACATTTTGACCACAAATTGTTGTGGTGTTCTTTAGAGGCTACATAAAAAGGTGTAGCATACTTTGATTTAAGGGCTAGTTGTCAGTCCCTCTTAGGAAATGCATAGTTACAAGCAGTCATATTATCAGCAATCAGAGTACCAAATATACTGTAATATAATTACGTTAGTAATTACAGATAGAGCATAATACATAACGTGTTATACATATTTAGAAAAGAAGGACTCACTCTTTGCTATTGTACACAAATAATCATACTCCGATCAGGAAAAGGACGTATACTTCTAATATGGGGTACAGTCTTCGGCATGTGACAACAGAAAATGGTTTTTCACAGAAATTTTGATCATTCCTAGGATCAACAGGGATTTTATTCCACACTTTTGCACCAACATAACGTATAAACGTTACGAGTAAGGGAAATATTGAAAATGTTGAAGGTGAAGTTTCTTGTGTGCCATAATGGACTGTTCAATAGAGAACCACCTCAAGAACATCGTTCCATCTTTTCTTCACTCCACCACCCCTAAGCTGTGGGAGTCGGCACTGACCAGCCCAGCAGCGGAGCGGCCACTTGACCTGGTGCAGCGAACACTGAAATCAGTGTGGCTCGTGGCTTTCCAGACATGGGAGGCTGACCATAATCATGATGATGATTGCTATTGGTTTCCCTTCTGTAGCGGGGTGCATCTTACCAAAAAGGACTAATATACATATGTTTTATACTCTTGGTTTAATACTAGCGCTTTTAGGGCAGGCACAAAAACTTATTATACCTTTTTTCCTGTTACAGGTGGTATGACTGGTTACATGGTTACATGGATGACAGAGTGTGGAGTCCTCAGCAATATTCCCTTCTCTGCTTTTCGTCTGCTAGCATTCACCCCCCCCCCCTTCCTGCGAGCTCAAATAAAATGTTTCACCACCACCGCAAACGTGCGTTAACCCTGTTTCTCCATTAGAAAGTAGCACATGACGCTTCAAATTTTTTATTCCCCTCGACAAGCCTTGCCCAGCACCGCCAACCTCAAACGCTCTGGAGTTCATCATCACCCTGCTCCGGCGGACGTGTCTTCATCGAGCTCCTTATTCTTCAATGAATTTCGGCGGTTATTATGCCAACGAACCGCTGAAGACCTCACCAACGCAAGGAGAAGCCTGTCCGATCACCACCACTGCAAACGTTTCTTCGGTGAGTGGTTTTGACGGCACTTTTTCTGAAAACCACGCCGCTGCTTGGCTAGGCCTAACCGGCTATGCCAAGCTGCGCAGCGGCAGAGGCGGCTATTGACATGCCAGTAACCTGCGGCAACATAGAAATTGTTGAAGGAGAGGAAATTTCCGAAGAGGAGGCCCGCCTCCCGGGATGGAAGCAGCAAACGCGTAAAAAGAAGTGCGAGTTTGAAGAAAATGGCAGAGCGGCTTCTACAATGAGCTCCGGCAGGGACCCGCCGCGCCGCAACGGCAACCCCACAGGCACTCTCAAACGCCTAACGACCGAAGCCAGGCTCCCGAAACTACCTGCGGACCGTTTTCGGGTCATCGTCCGCCCGAGGGATGGAATCGATGTAAAGAAAATGGATAAAGTGACCTTCATGAAGGCGACCGCTAAGGCCACCGGCGTATCACACGAGCAAGGAAAGCACGACATGCTCTGCCCGAATTACGGGCAGAACATTTACATCATATCAACACCAAGGATGGAGAACGCCAAGGCGTACGTGCAGCTAAAGCAACTTCAGATTGGGGGAAAGACTTACAGAGCGGCGGCATACCTGGCCGCCCAGGAAAATACACGCAAAGGAGTCGTGCGAGAAGTGGGCCTAATGCACACGGACGAAGACCTTGAGAAAATGTTCTTAAACGAGAGGAACCCCACGATACTGGATGCGAAAAGAATCAAGAACTCGAAGACGGTGGTCCTGCTCTTGAATGGAATGAAGGTGCCACGATATGTATTAATGGGCAACTGCCTGGTGCAATGCTCGCTATTCCGTAGACAACACGACGTGTGCTACGCGTGCGGGAAGGCGGGCCATCGGGCCGATGTGTGCATCAACCCCATTGGTAATGCCTGCAAGCACTGCGGTACGTAAAACCCACAGGAAGACCACCAATGCACACCGACATGTAGTCTATGCGGAGGGGCGCACGCCACCGGAGACAAAAGGTGTAAGAAGAGATTCCAAGTCCCCTACATTGTGCGACAACGCCGCAGGCAGCGCAGCTGGGAGCGGTGCCACCAGATAGATACACGTGACCAGGTGTTCAAAGGCGAAACAAAACAAACAAGAGACCGCTCCGAGACGCGGCATAGTCACAGGCACCGCAGCTCCCAACGCAGTCCCAGCGCGAGCGCCTCAGCTGGCCTTCGAAGAGGGCGCTCGCAGTCGCGCCAAGGTCACCGCGCCGAAGCCCCGCACCCAAGGAAGAGCCACTCGCGATCCAAGCGCCGCCGCAGCTCCGTGCGGTGGAGGAGCCCAGGGAACCAGGGGCCCGCCGCGACCCAGGGACCCTGCCGACCGGCCGCGAGGAGGACTGGTGAGGCGAGGCCGCTCAAGGATCCCGCCCGGGAGAACGAGAGCAGGGACAACAGGACCTGGGCTGACAGAGCAGCGGATGCGAGAGCGGACAAACCACCCATGGACAGGGAAGAGAAACAGGTAACGCATGCGGCTTTGCCAGAGCTTGTAACAGCGCAAATCAAAGGCATAGAGACAATGCTCCAAACGCTAATGAGACAAATTGAGGAACTTAAGCAGGACAACAGAGAAATTAGGGCGGAGATCACAGAAATGAAACATAAACAAACCGAAGAACCAAGAGATTACAGTAAAGACAGGAAAGTCGCTAGACGCCGATTAAACAATGGCGAGACAGAAAAGAAAGAGGAGGAGTCATTCACGGAAATCCTAGCAGCAATTAACAGACGACTTGACAAAATTGAGGAAAACATTACGAAACAAGGGGAGGAGATTCCAGCACTTCACAGACGTCAATCAGCAATAGAGGGCGCTATGGCAAATTACAACCTCAGAATAGGAGAGGAATCTAGACAAACTGAACATAGGGGCATCACCGATCACACGTACAATGGCACCCAAAACTAAGGAGTTCATTATATGGCAGTAGAATTGTGCGAGCTTTAAGCAAAGAAAAGAAGTCCTTAAGCAATACATACAAGCACAGAAGAAGAAACCGCAGGTGATCCTACTCCAGGAAACACTAGACGAAAAATGCGATTTCCCGGGATACAGAACGGCCAGCAAACGTGAGCAAGATCATCGAGGTATAGCTACGCTAATCAGCAAGCAATGTTCCTACGTTGAACATCAGATCCAACTGAGAAGCAAAAAATTAGAAGCCCTATTAATTGAAATCATCCCAAATCGAGAATGGAACGCAAGAATATACGTACTCAACGTATACAGCCCACCCTCGGACTACCAGCAGACCTTCGCGGAGGTCCTACACAAGGTAGTGGCAGTTTCCAAACACGCCCCGCTGATCGTCGCCGGCGACTTCAACGCGAAGCACGAAGCCTGGGGCTATTCGAGACAGGCCAACACAAGGAAGGGAACCGGACTACTACAAGCCACAATCAACCACTCACTAACTCTAATCACCGACCCCAACTTCTCGACTAGGCTGGGTAACTCGGTAGAGCGCAACACGACCCAGGACTTAACATTTGTCCGGAACAGCCGGAATGCCACATGGGTTAACCTGCAGGAGAATCTGGGCAGTGACCACATAATACTCCAAACAAAGATAGAAGCAGAAACTGCCAACCCCGGTACCAGGAAGCACAAAATCATAGACTGGGACGCCTTCAGAAAAAGACGCAAAGATGACAAGCGGGAGGTCAATACCTTCACCGAATTCATCAGGATCATAAAAAACGATGTCAAAGCGGTCACTAAAGAAATTGAAGCACCGGCGGAGTACGAAGCGATGGACAATAAATTCGCGCACCTGCCAGAAGCCAAAAACGCGCTCAGAAAGAGGTGGGAAACGCAGAAGCTCCATAGGAGACTTCGCAAGAAAATCGCGCTCCTCAACAAACAAATAGAAAAGTATGCAAGGGAACTTAACCAGCAGAAGTGGAATGAAATATGCACACAACTGGACGGCCGTATGAGAGCGGGGGGGAGATGGAATCTCCTCAAACTTCTCATCGACGGTACGCAAACCAAGAGCAATCAACAGATATCGATCGACAGGATCCTACATCAACAGCGCGAGAAAGGTCTAACAGACGACGGCATCCTAGAAGAACTAGTGAATACCTACCTCCCCCTTGGGACAAGCGGAGAAGGGGACTACCCGGAGTACAAGGGCGAAGCGAACCCCGGTCTGGACGAGCCGATTTCGGAACAAGAGGTCTGGGAAGCCCTGCAAAACCTAAACTGCAGATCGGCCCCGGGACCCGATGGGATCACCAACACGCTCCTCCACAACCTGGATGCTAAGTCAGTAAGAACGCTGACGAATGCGGCCAACCAGGCATGGGAAACTGGACAAGTTCCTGATGAGTGGAAAACGGCATCAGTGATACTGATCCCCAAACCCGGCAAACCTCTGGGTCCCAACAACATGCGACCCATATCCCTTACTTCCTGCATTGGAAAGGTACTCGAGCACGTCGTACAAAACAGAGTATCGGACTACATCGAGAAACACGATGTCTTCAAGCACAACATCGTGGGTTTCCGGCCTGGGTTATCGACCCAGGACGTTATGCTAATGCTGCGCCACCAGATACTGAACAACTACTCCAAAGACGTGAGAGGCGTCCTAGCACTCGACGTAACCAAGGCATTCGACACTGTTAAGCACAAATTCATACTTGAAGCCATTTCCAAAGAGAACCTGGGGGCGAAATTCCATTCGTACATTAAGTCGTTCCTCAGAGACCGGAAAGCAACGATCAAGATCGGACTCCTGCAATCACGAGAATTCAAGCTGGGGCCGCAAGGAACACCCCAAGGAGCCGTCTTGTCTCCCCTGCTATTTAACCTCACCATGAAAGGACTGTCAGACAGATTAAGTACAATTAAAGGAATCAACCACGCCGTCTATGCAGACGACATCACGGTATGGAGTCTTGGAGGATCAGAAGCAGAAGCCGAACACGCCCTGCAGACTGCGCTCGAGACAACGGAGAGCTACATCCGTGACTCGGGTCTTCAGCTGTCGCCGGAGAAATCGGAACTGCTCCTGTACAGGTCTAACAGGAAGGGCGGTAGAGGTCAACCACCCCCTAACCAAATGAACATAAGAATCGAAACACAATGCGGGCAAACCATCCCCATAGTAGACACACTGAGGGTCCTCGGGCTAATGATACAATCCCGAGGACAGAATATAAGAACTATAGAAAAGCTCGCCAAGAAATCGGAAGACACAATCCGACTCATCGCACGAGTATCGAACAGACGAGGGGGCTTAACGGAAGACAACCTCCTAAGGCTTTACAACGCCTTCCTAATGAGTCACTACACTACGTCGCAGCAGCGGTAGACTGGGCCAAAACCGAGGTGGTCAAAGTCGACACGCTCATTAGGAAATGCGTCAAGAGGGTACTTGGTCTCCGTATTAGTGCCAGCACTGAAAAGGTTGAAAGACTGGGTGTACACAACGAACTAACGGAGATCATCGAGGCACAAAGGGAAGCCCAATAGCAACGACTCTTAACTACGATAGCAGGGAGGGCCATACTCCTCACCAAGGGGCACATCCCCGAAGATTTTGAAGCACACCAAGTAAAACTCGATGGGAAAACCAGGGAGACCTTCGAAACCAGGCCCATTCCTCGCAACATACACCCGCAATTCAACGAAGGCAGGAGGGCGGCCAGGGCCAAGGCGCTACTGAAAATTGCACAAGAAGGGCGGCGAACGTCGACGTTCGTGGATGCAGCACGATACGGCCGTTCCAGTAAATACGTGGCGGTCGTGACCGACCCTGCTGGCAAACTGCTGAACGCAACATCCGTAGTTACACACAAACCCGCTATCGCAGAACAAGTGGCGATTGCCCTGGCTATGGCCGACCCTTCGAGACCGAACATCTACTCGGACTCAAGGGCAGCAGTCCGTGCGTTCCTCAAAGGAACGATAGCCAAGGAAGCAGCGCGAATCATTAACAACAGAAGCGAGGACTGCTATCACTGCATTACGTGGTTCCCTGCCCACATGGGACATGAAATACATGAGAACATTCCCAACGCCAACGAGATAGCCCACGACTGCGCGCGTGAAATCACCCGCCGCGGCAGCGTAGGACGCTCGACCACCAGCGACTGGGAAGAGTATAGAGATCCGCTACAAACTTTCAACGAGATCACGGCACACTACAAGCTAGAGAGAAAGAAATATCCAGCCCCGCACACCAAGCTTCAGCGATCACAATCCACTGCCTTTAGAATGCTCCAAACGGGTACATTCCCCTCGAGAAGCGTATTTAGCCACTTCGCACACGACATCCAACCGCACTGCACAAAATGTAGTAGCACCACATGCTCGTTAAACCACATGCTCTGGCAATGCCCTGCGTTACCGCGCGGTGACTTTATAACAGAAGAAGAGTGGGAAGAAGCCCTACAAAGTGAAGAGTACATGACTCAACTCCGGGCTGTCCAGATTGCTTGTGAGAGAGCGGAGGAACAAGGACTTCCGCCCCCTGCGCAAGTGCGGCCCGCATCCGCAGGACGCAGTCACTAAGACTGCCACGGATTTTCTGGACCTCAATAAAGTTCTCTGTCTGTCTGTCTGTCTGTCTGTCAAACGCTCTACTTTGCAAGAGCTGATATTTTCACGTTTTTTCCACGTGTCATAACGGGGGGAATAGCCATACCCACCACGAGTGTGGAGTCATGAATTTAAACATTTACGTACTTGTTTTATTGCACGTGCTTGAATTGGCCGTCCTGCTTGGACAGTGTCCACAGTAATAAAATATCACAGACAAACCACAGTAATGAACAAGATATCACAGACAAAGCAGGTTATATGTGCACACATTTGACTGCTTTTCATGGCACCAAACACCTCACAGCACTTCCTTCTTGGTGTAACGAAGAAGAGAGGTCCGGGTCAAGGGGTTAAAGCTCAGGCCGAAATTCAAGCTGAAGCAGGGCAATCCCCACGGACAATCCCCACGCATCAAGCGCGCAGCATGCGCAGCGTGATCGAGTTCAGTTCTGGCTGCCCCTGCTTCTTCGGCTGCTCGAGCTCCTTCAGCCTCCGTCGCTTGATCCCCTCGGTTCCTTGGCTGTCTAAATAAACCCCACTACATTGGTTACATTTCCAGTACCAGTTGTCGAAAACAGGAACATGTAATGACTGAATAAATAGGCAGTCGTGATGTGCCAATAGTTGCAACAATATGCATGATCAAAACCTTTCACGCCAGTGTAGCACATGTATGCAAAATTACACAGTTGAGTAATTGTAGCATGTGAACACAAACACAAAATAAAAATATTTATTGCACTTCGGAAATCTGGAGCCTACTGCTTCAGAAAGCAGCAGACATCAACAATTTGCAGAGTAATAAAAAGTCAATGTCATTTGCCTTTTGTCCTTCGAGCACTTTTTTTGCAATAACGAGAGAATTAAGCGAAAATCCCCCTTCAATACTGAAGAGACGAGCATGATTCAATCCATGACGACTATTAAGCGGACGGCCGCACTGGTGCTTTGCGTTTCTCTGGCCGTGTGCTAAACGTTGAGCCTTACGTGGTGGCATATAGTTCGAATCATCCGTGGCAGAACCCAATCCCATACGAATTAACGGGATTTTTTATACGTAGGCTTCTATGGAGCTTGGCTGGACCAAATTCTGCAGTTGAAATTACCCATAAATTCGTATTAATAAAGTTCAAATTAACGAGCTTTCACTGTACCACTCGCAGCAGTAGGAGGGGGCTAATACCACAAAACACCAAAAACATGTAAAGAGCTTTCAGTGCCATACGCACGCACTACATTTTGTAGCATCACAAATTGCAAATTCTTGAGGAAACGGTATTAACAAATACTGAGTCAAAGGCAACGAAGTTGTAAAACACATGGCCTTTTTGGTTAAAACGAAATGTTATATTGCCTTTAGTGCCCCTTCAACCTTTCCAGCACATGAATATCACAGCCAAAACGAAGCGTAATTTTGTATATTTGAAACACTTCATAACGCCATATAGTTCGAATCATCCGTGGCAGAACCCAATCTCATTCGAATTAACGGAATTTTTTATACGTAGGCTTCTATGGAGCTTGGCTGGACCAAATTCTGCAGTTGAAATTACCCAGAAATTCGAATTAATAAAGTTCAAATTAACGAGCTTTCCCTGTACCACTCGCAGCCGTAGGAGGGGGTTAATACCACAAAACGCCAAAAACATGTAAACAGCTTTCAGTGCCATACGCACGCACTACATTTTGTAGCATCACAAATTGCAAATTCCTGAGGAAACGGTATTAACAAATACTGAGTCAAAGGCAACGAAGTTGTAAAACACATGGCCTTTTAGTTAAAACGAAATGTTATATTGCCTTATATATATATACGAAATGTTATACATGAATATCACAGCCAAAACGAAGCGTAAGTTTGTATATTTGAAACACTTCATAACGCCAAACACCCTACAACGTTTACTGCTTTATTGTAGGAATCCAGCAGTGACTGCCAAGAAGATGAAACAAGTAAATAACTCAAATCATTAGGCATTCATAATCGTAAGCTGTTATCACAGTTCGCATAAACACCAGCACAATGTACAAAAATGTTGTGGACATACAGTTAAAAAGTAAACGTGATCCAACCTGCTGTGTGAAGGAACATATCTGTGATTGATTGATTGTGAGGTCTAACGCGCGAACGCTGCACAGGTGATGAGGAGTGCAGAGTGGAGGCTCGATTAATTTTGACCACCTCGGGATCTTTAACGTGCGCGTAAATCTCGAATAGATGGGCGTTTTTGCGTTTCGTCTCCATCAGAAGAGCAGCCGCCGCAGCCGGGAATCGAAACATATCTGTGCAGGCTAAACTGCAATCTATGAGCAAAATTATTCTATGAACATCAACTGTGTTTTCTTGTTCAATCACCACAGGTCCAGTGAAAAAAAGAGGAGGGTGCTTTCTGTCTACCTTTTTACGTGAAAAGGTATGAACCCGTTTGAGGCGAACACATGGAGGGGTGAACTGAGAAAATTCTGCGGCAAAGAATGGACTCGAGCAGCACAGGACAGGAGCGGTTGGAAGTGAATGGGAGAGGCTTTCGTCTTGCAGTGGACCTGAGTAGGCTGTTGATGCTGATGACGATCTCCCCAGTGCACCAACGCCTTGTTCAGTCCCAGCTCAGGGGCTCGCATTCCAGATCACCGTCGCTCATGCTGGTGTCATCACTGCTGCCGTCGCCTTGCATGTTGATGACCACGGGCGAAATGTTGTCCACCACATTGTCAATGATGTGGTGCAGCTTCGCCATTTTCTTTTCTTCGTTCTCTGTGTGCTGCACATTGGCCTTCCACTTAGCAGCAGTGACCTGGTTGATGCCTTTCCAGACAAGGTCCTCCAAGAGCTGCATCTTGAAGGTCCTGTTTTCTTGCGCGAAAAAACCCTTCATGTCGCCCCAAATAAGCTCAATCGGGTTTAGCTGGCAGTGATAGGGTGGTGCGCGCAAAACTTTGTGCCCAGCTGCTTCAACAATGCAGTCGACACGGTACGTGTCCCACCTTGTGGGTACACGTTCTACGAGCTGCATAAGCTCTGCCTTCACCATGCCTTGTGTCCATGCAATGCCGTTTTGTGTCAGCCAGTCCTGCATATCTTTTTTCAGGCTGCTCATTCGTGGCACCTTGTTGTCCTTCACGGAGTGATATAGCGCATTGTCTATGACAATGACACTGTTTGACGGAAGTCGGGGCAGCAACGTTTCCGTTAACCATTTCTCGAAATGGGCCCCGTTCATTTCTTCATGGTAGTCCCGTGTGCCCTTCTTTGCGCGAAACACTACGCCAGCGCCTTCAACGAAGCCGTTCTCGTTGCCGCAGTGGATGACGATGAGTCTGCCGCCCCTGCCGCTCGGGTTTTTCAGGCCTGTCGAGAGTCCACGCCGCTTCGCTTGGTCGTACCTTTCAACGGTCTCGTCGACCCACACTCGGCTAGTCGTGTGGCTGGCGTTCACCCACGTTTTGTCCATATAGAAAATGTTCCTGTTCTGGCTCCTCAGCTCTTGTATTTCGCGCAGGTACTTACAGCGCCACTGCACGATGTGGGTCGCCTCAATGACGAATGCGTTACGTGATCGCTTCTGAACGTGAATCCAAGCTCCTTCAGTATCCTGTGCATGGTCACAGGCACCACAGTTGGCAAGTCGTCGTCATTCCGGAAATATTCCGTGAGTTTTGGCACGCTGGGGAGTTCGTTCCGTTCAAAAAACTGGGCACGACTCTTCGCAGAACACTCAAGGCAAAATTGTCCATGCGTTTCTTGCGCTGTCCACCTCTGCCGCCGCTCAAACGCTTTTTGGGTGTCAACGGCTTGCCGGTTTGCTTGCACTCGGTCATCCACTTGTACAATGAGCGCTGATTCACATTGGTCAATATTGCTACTCTTTTCACAAGAGAGTTCAAGCTCGCACTTATTTCGCCTTCCTTTTGAAGTGCTTCAACAACGTTTAGTGCCAACTGCTTGGCCTGCTTCGGATAAAACGGCATCTTCGCACGAATCCGCACGGGCGACCCGACGCACGCCATGTTTGGGAATGACGATGCCAATGACGGCGTCGCACTTTCGAGGCGCGTTTGTTTACTTAAAGGTAAAATTGCCTGTTACAGTTTTAGTGTTTTATTATAAAGAAGAAAACAAAATTTGATCAATAATCTGACCATTTGGCAACAATATCTAAAAAGTTTTATGAATGTGGTTTGTGCCTCGTAAAAATTATATTCAACGCAAATTTAGAAGCGACG